>NC_039364.1:100533660-100643960 GCF_003573695.1 Papaver somniferum | reverse complement strand
CCACACCAGCCACGTCTCCACGCCAAAGACATGCCAACCATGCCAGCCGCACCACCGTGCCAATGGCATGCCATGCCAGCCACGTCTCCGCGCCAAAGGCATGCCAACCATGCCAGCCGCACCACCGCGCCAATGGCCTGCCAGCCATGCCAGCCACGCCAAAACCATGTCGGCCATGCCTCCATGTTGATGGATGCCAAAACAGAGGGTTGCAACAATCAACGGCTACCCTTCCTTCTGAGATGCAAATCTCAGCCGTACAAGTTTGCCACCAAACGCGTGACAACTTCTGTCCCAAGGCCAAAATTCCACGGTTTATGCCAAACCCTATTTTGACCGCGCCTAAACAATGCCAATGCCGGGTCGGCCATGCCACCATGCCACTAGCTGCCGAAACGGAGGGTTGCAACAATCAACGGCCACCCTTCCTTCTGAGATGCAAATCTCAGCCGTACAAGATCGCAGCCAAACGCGTGGAAACTTCTGGCCCAATTCCAAATTCCACGGTTTATGCCAAAACCCTAATTTGGTCGCGCCTAAAACGCGCCAATGGCATGCTAACCATGCCATCCGTGCCACTGTTCCCAGAGGCGTTCCAACCCTGCCACGTCACTTAGCCAAAAATACTGCTAAACGGCTCCGCCCAAGCCGCATCATGCCAACGGCTCCAAGCCGCATCATGCCGACGACTCCATCCAAGCCGCATCACGCCAACGGATCCAAGCCGCATCATGCCAACGACTCCAAGTTGCACCATGCTGACGGTTCCATCCAAGCCGCATCACGCCAACGGCTCCGTCCAAGCGGCACCATGCCAGCAGCTCCTTTCCAAGACGCATGATGCCAACTCTTTGGTCACGGTTCCAAACTCTAATTTGGCCACGCCAAGGCTATAATGGCCATGCAGCCATGCCTCTAGCCACCAATGGAAGGTAGCCATAATCGACGGCTTCCCTTCCTCCTTAGATGCAAATCTCGGCCGTCAAAGGTCGCCACCGAATCGGCAAGCCTCTCGATTTCAACTTTCCACACGCAACAACATGCTACAAGTTTTCCACGAAAACACTCGAGACATCAAAACATATCACAAACTGGGGGATGCTCATCAGGGTATTGGTCTAGCGGTTTACAACGTGCGGCGTGCAATGCGCCCGTTACAAGAAAATGTCATAAGAGTAAGGCGGTTAGTAACGACAAGAAATAATGGTGAAACGTATCCTTTATTATGGAAACATCAATGCTAGGCGTTACCCGTTACCATTCTCTTCCATTACTCAACCGTTTCACTTCTTACGAGGCCGGGGTACGTTTTGATTGCGACTTGTATAAATAGGTCTCACGTATTTCCTCCAAAGAACAAGTTTCTGGTCAGGAGAATACAACACTCAGAAATCACTTGTTAGCTTTCCAATCTTCTAGCGTTTCACTTTCTGATACAAGTCGTCAAACAACTACTCTTCATGAATCAACTATTCCGGTCTCAACACTCTCTTCACTTCCCTCCCTAAGACCAACCCTTCTCCTTCACTTTGTGACCGAAGCAAGTCTGGAACGGCCATTTCTTGGTTCAGTCCGGATTTGTACAGATTGATCTCTCGAATCAAATTACTCCCTTGCAGTACATTATTTAGGGTTTAGACTCGTTTCTCACTTATACACCCGAAATTACCAAAATCAGCAGAAACTGTTTTCACACCCCGAACACCTACCCTCATGCCTAGAGTCTTATCCCTATCAATAAATCCAACTCACATCTCATGGGATACTTTGCGTATTGTTTTGGGTCCACACTTTCACAATGAATCAAGAAAAACCTGCTCTCTTTGTAACTAAGGGTAAAAACGTATAAGCACGCCACAAACACGTTTTGACTCAAGGGGATCAAATTCACGACCTATGACAAGCTAAGGAAGGTTAATTATGTCATAACACTCGAATGGGTCGTTTCCTAAGAGTCTCAATACATCAAGAGTTCAAACAAAACAAGGACTCCTTTCGAAAACAGACATCCGCATATTCCAGCACGAATACTTCAAATCATAAGGAATTTAGGGTTACTTAATGAAGAAAATATGTTCCCTTATGTCTTCCCGACAACATATAAAAAGAGAGCCTCAAATGGACAAACGGTCTAGGAGATGTGGCCCCAACACCAAAGTAAATGCAATTTGAAAACTCCTGAAGTTTTATACGGGATTTCTGAAGTCAAAAGTATACACGGATTTGATTGGCCAAACAAACTCGTAGTCGAGTCATTCTTTTTGAATTAGAAATCATATCCTATTTTCTTTCAAAGTTGGGGTTGGGGACTCAAATCAGAGTCCATATGAACAATTCACAATGATTCTCTCTAAGTGTGTTAAATCTGAAGTTTTTTGACGAACTTCTAAACGAAGAAAATTCTTGACAAATACGACTACTTCTATTCATTTTAATGGTCGAAGAAATACGCACCAAAGGTGATTAAGGAAGATGAAGTTCAATACTTACCGAGGATGCTTCAATGAAGAACCAACAATGGGTATCTACATCAACAAGCTTACAATCATTAACTATTAGCTTTTACATCATCAATTTGAAGATTAATACAGTTTTGAAAGACGAACAAGCTATCATCTAAGAAAGAGGAAAATGTTCAGCACATTCATGCCAAGATTATAATTCATAGGTCAAGAATTAAAATCAAACATTAAGTATACTAAAACCGTTTCCTGCAATACCAGTTATACTTCGAACAAAAATAGGAATTCAGCCCAAACAAGAAACTTCAGTGCAAGTATAATTCGTGGGGTAGGATGGACCGGTTTCTAAACCTATCACATGTCACAAATATTTCTATTTTCAGTTTTTTTCCGAAAGGGAAACTCTCAAAGCAAAAGGAAAAGGAATTAGAATTAAAAGAGGAAATTAAAGGAATTTGGCTCAAATAAGGAAACCTAGGCTTTCCCTTCTTCCAAAATCTCTCTGAACGTGTCCAAGCCTCTCCCATGAGTATTAATGCTCCCTTAGGCCAGTGTGACGTCACTTATTCTCTCGGAATTTTTACGGAGGCACCAAAGTCGAAGAGAATTAGGGTTTTGACGAAAATTTCCCTAATTTCAAGGGTTTGACGAAAAGAGGGATTTCTCATAAAAGGGAGGAAGCCAAGCCTCTTCCCATTCTCTTTGGAAGTTATGTACACATCTATAAACCCCTTTCATCTTATCACTCTTCAACAAAAACGAGTTCATAGGGGATTTTGACCAAAATACCCTTATTTCATGATTTTGAGTATTTATCAAAGAAAGAGAACCTAACGCACCGGGACCGACCAAGTGCACTTCTAATCATCCCCAAAACCTTATAAGAATGTATATTAAGTTCTCTAAGTATTCAAAGATGGACAAGATTGAAAACAGAATCTAGAAAGACTGAATTTTAGAGAAAATAAAGGGAGTTTAGCTCAAACAGGGAAGTTTGAGCTCATGATTTTCAAAAACAAAACCAGAAACGCGTCACCCTCTATTTAAAGTCATGTCCATACCCAGGAAATCTCACGGAGTCTCTCATGTAAAAAAAAAGAAGTTTTATACTGGGTTTTGATGAAAATACCCTTGGGGTTCAAAAATAGATATTTTCTCTCGGAAAAGGGTGTTTGATTGGTATAAAGGATTGAAAGAGCTCTCATAACACAAGGTACTGACCCTTGAAGGAGTCAGACACGAACAAAAGAGGAATTAGGGTTTTAGTGTAATACAAGCCTGAACTCAGAATCCGCATGGGAAGCCACTTAAAACTCTCTCTTCTCCACATACTCGCATGTGCAAACACGGAAGCTCAAGGATGCACAGAGAGAAAATTAGGTTCTTGGACAAGTAAACCCTAATTAACAATTCCATTCTCCCAGGACAGAATTTTTGTCTCATCAAGACTCCATTATCATGTCATTAACGTCTCCAAGGAAGTTCCAAAGTCCATAATCGATTCCAAAATCAGAGTCATAACAATCGAAGACTAAACAACAATCTGTATTGAGCTCGTATATATCATGTATATTAGGCTATGCACATGTATATTTAAGATAAAAAAAAGTTTAATACTAGCTCAAACAAATTAACCACAATGTTACGAGCAAGTATAAATCATCGTGATACACGAGGATTGGGCTATAAGAGAATAGATGCTCCAAGTATTTAAAAAGAGGTAAAATTTGTCAAGGCTAGTGAATCTCTTCTCAACCAAAGGCTTCCATTGAAGATATTCATAATCAATCCTAAATATGCATCTACATGAATTCGTTATGTCTCGTAAAGGAGGTGGAAGTTGGCACATGAAAAACATCTCTCCAATCTCTATATGTATATATGTGAATAAGACTTATACAAAGAGGAGCCGTTGGTTGAAGGTACATCAAAGCGGAAATGCATCACAGTCTGTATAAAGGGTACCCGGGGATGCATTACAGATCCAACTCTGACGCCCGTTAACTTTTGTTCCCTAATGGTTGAATGTTTAAAGCTAATATGGGCTTGTATTTAGATGGCCATTTTTTTTTGGTAGTTCAGAATTGAAGTAAACGCATGTGAAAGTAGATAAGTCCTTGATCGATATTAACTTCTCAAACAAAAACATGATATCTTGATTATCAAATTATCACCAAACCCTAAAGGATTTCAAATAGACTACAATTAAAGCAACATGCTAGAGTGAGAGAAGAAATAATCCGTCCAACTATAGTTCATATGGTTAATAGGATTGTCCGCTTTGCTAGTATAAATTGGTTTCTAAATGGACCTAATCTTATTAGCCTGATCTAACTATCTTATTGTTCTGATTTTTGGATTTTATATGAAAACTGAAATTGATATAACAAATGATTTGGAATTTGTGATCCGAAATTCTTGTATGGTTACTAGTAGATTTTATATAAATAATAATTCATAATTAATAATATTGGATATATATTATGATTTTCCCATACAACCATGCACACTGATACAGAGTGATAGTTTCCGGTTGACATTATTGAACCGATTGGATCATTTTATTTTTACTTGAGTTTTCTTGTCTTAGATTTTTTCTTGTTTCAATACATGTATATACAGAACTACCTAGAGCGAGAAAAGCAATATCACATGTTTTAAAAGTAAAAGTGAAGAGTAATTGGTTGGTGGCTATCTACTTCAATATGTTTTTGGATGAAGCTAAGCGCTCATATTTTTCTCCTCCCGGCAGTAGTTAAAATGTGTTTTTTTTTGTTTCTAATGCAAAAGTACCCAACTTTTCAATGTTCTTTACCATATATGTAAGAGGAATTTCACTTTAAATGTTTGATGTTATAGTTTGGCCATGTAAAGAAGTTGTGGGTCATAAGGTGTTGTAAAATGGATTTTACTAAGAAATCATTTAATGTATACGGGTGAAGAATGTTCCTTTTTTTTTGAATCAAAGGGCATTCCAAAAAATATTATTTTTGCATCAAAGGATGTTCTAAGATATTTCGCACAGGTTCATTTGAGTGTCAGAGACGACCCTGATGCATTATGATGCATATGTATCATTATGCAGTGTTGCTTAACTGAGGATGCATTAGTTTACGCATGCATCATGTTGCTACGTTGTTTAGTCAGAAGTAAAACATTTACCTATTCTGCTTACCCGAGGACACAATGCATCATAATGCTACGACACTTGATCGATCACTTAGCATTTGGCGTTATGAAATGAGTTGGACACTATTGATGATGTGAATTATACATGCACAACATGTTGGTATGGCTCCTGATTTTTGGTTTTAGTTGCGAGTTTTAATAGATGAAATACGATCATGCTTAATCCCTCATAGTACGGTTTAGTTTTTTCAATGATTAGCTAGGTATCACCCTGGCCAACGACCGGGACTCAACCTTTCCGCGAATGGGATTAGCCAGGACCTACAACTATCTATTTATTCAAAGTTTTAAGATTGTAAAATCCTATGGATATTCCAGATACTCGTGAAAGTTTGTTCTAGATTTTACAATTTAATTCAAAGTGTGGTATGGTATGACATTTGAATTCCACGATAATACCCGACTGCTTATTTATGGATGCATTCATTTCTGGAACCTTGTCAAATACGAATCTTCCCACGTTGATATGCATAAATCTATATTTTAAAATATCAAGTCAGATAGGTGATGAAAACAATCTAACAGACAAACTAAATTAGAAAAAAAGAAACTACACTTGACTCTTCTCTAAAAGATATGCCAATCAGAGCTCCCAGTTTTAGTTTGTCAGCACCTTAAATGGTTATTCCTGCTATATCCTTGGAAAAGTGAAGAATGGGCATAAATCTTATTGGCTCATCTAGGTTTAGGAAAACCAAGTCCTGGAAAAATGATAGTTTTGACCAATAAAATGTTGTGTTAATTTCAGAGCAAGAAAGCGCTGACATATTTACAAAAGCTATAAATGCTACACAACCTTCAAATGTTATGTGCATCCTTGTCGCGTTGTAACCTTAATATATAACTTCTTACTTATAATTTTTAATGGTGTTTATGTATATTGCAACCACATTATGCTCAAGTTTGTACTAAATACTCCACTATTCTCAACCACGATTTTTTTCTCCGCAAAATAAGTCAGTTTGTCGTGAGAAATTTCTATATCCATGTAGCATGAAGGACGGTTACAATTGTTCACGGAAACTGCAATTTGTTGATTCACTTCCAATGACAAACAATAGTGACTGAATTGGCGTCTTGAAAACAGTAAAACCATTACAATTGATATGTATAAATTGGGATTGTGTAACTATAGTATGTTGATGTTCATATAGAATCAAGTTGCATTAGATTAAAAAGAAGTGTTCATACTTCTACGGAGTCAAACAGAATCAAAAAGCAGTTGAAGTAGTTTCAACGGTAAATGACAACAAAAAATACGTCTCGACATGTATTGTCCAGCAGCTAAAAAACAATACATTCAAAAGTAAGACTAAATATCGTTGACTGTCTTATGTTGGAGTATTTATGTTTGTGTATGCAGAACTGATTATGAATTTATTGTCACTCATGATGATATCATGGTCAAATTTAGATTCCATGCTAGGTTGATTGGCTGAATACTTCCATGTGCATTTGTCTCTCCCGGTTCTATGTGTTGTCGAAGCATCTGTATATGTTAATGTGGATAGTATCAAATAGGGATGGATAATCACCTAATATGCAAATTTTAAATCTTGAATGATTTTTCTGTTTTTCTCACTGCTTCACTCGGTTGCGGCTATTTCATAGTCCAATTTGGTTGTTCATCTGTAAAATATTCGAATGTGATTGTGCTCGAGTTGCACAAATGATTTTTCTGTAAAAGTATAATCATAAAAACGAGTTCTACAAATTACTTAACGTAATGGTTGCTCGTAGTCCAATGGATACAGGTTTTGAGATGCATGAATGTCGTCACGTGTTGCAAGTATCACTCGTAAACAAAAGGCAAACTAAGATTAATGCAGACACATACATATAAAGTAAAGACTTTATATGATTGCCCGAAGTTCAACTGTAACAGGGTATTCATGCATGTCGACATAATTCTTATTAACATAATCCATGATAAGCTTATTACATTCATGTCTCATCCAAGTTGTCACAAACGGAGCAAGATTCAATCTAGGATTTCCATCTAAGTATCTAACATCAATTCTCACAACAAAAAGCTTATATCTCACGGAAACTTGTACTAATTCACACCCGAAGGGATTTATCAGACTCGGATTCATATGCAAAAAAAATCTCTCTTGGAAGTGAAGAATGGGTATTAAGGTACACCAAGAAATTATTTAGGTAAACCTTATATAGACCCCAAGTATAAAAAATAGGTATGTTGTATCCAGAACCGAAGCAGACAAACAGAGTTAGGGTAGGACTGAACGGGTTAGCTACATAGGACCTTAAGGTTAGTTAGGCTGAGCCGATGAGGCATGATCTCTATCATCCAACCTAGAGATACTCACAACCATTCTTTATCCATTATATACACCACCTTTCCTTAGAATATTAATTTCATCTGGCTTGGCCTGTGAAACAGCAAACGATTGTTTCCATATTTTGATGAGGTATGGCAATCCTCTTACTACATGTTGAGTAATTTTGTCCTACAAAAGGTAACTTAGTATATTTTCTTGGCCCCTAGGATAACCCTTCCCAATGTTCCCATAATGTGGATGGAAATATCCTTGCACTCTCCAAGCATCATCAGTGCAGCCTAGTCAGGGTTGTTGCTTGTTGCCTCTAGTCTTTCAGCTTCTCATCGTCGATTTATTTATGTAGGCCTGAAAAATTTCGTTGGGCTTTGGAAGGGAGCTACAGTTGGATCAGATTTAATGTAGAACGATTTTTTGGGGACCATGGTTTTTTTGGGGGGGACCATGGTTTTATTTTGGGTAAAGACATTAGAAGTAATTCTACGTCACCCCATATCTAGTTATTTATTTAATACCTAATCTACCCTCTTAATTAATTTAGGTTATGATTAGTGAAATGATTTAGTTAAAAAAAATTAGTGAGATTAAATTAAAATATGGGTTTATTATTAGTTGAGTAGAATTATTATGAGAGTAGAGTTAGAGAAGATGAAGGAGAAAAACATGGAAAATAAAAAAAAAAATCCAATTCACCACCTTTGAGTATTCAAGTGATGAAAACTCATCTGATTCTTCTTCTCCATCCTCTCCTAGAATATTTTTTAATCTTCAAAATGATCCGGATTTGGATTATTTCTTAGATGGTGATTGTATTCTTCCCCAAAATGAAACTCAAGATGAAAATAATGGATTTTATCAACCACAACCGGAGGAAGAGTATTTGGGTGAACAGGTATGCTCCAAACTTAGATAATGTATGTTGAATTGGTAAAAACTTCCCCAAAAATGTAAATTTTTGAACTGGATTTTGCACAGATCAGTTACATTATATGAAGAACATGTAACCGAACTGTTCTAAAGGTGTAGTTCGGTTGTCTTGTGAGATGAATAAGTAACTGAACTCATTTGAAGATGTAGTTCGGTTACTTTATCCAAACACGCAGGTTACCGAACTCCATATTAATGAAAGTTATGAGATGCAGTGTTATGTTCGGTTGGTTCGCAACTAACCGAACTTTATGTATGAATAAAGTTTAACTAAGTGTATACAGTTCGGTTGGTTCGCAAACTGCATGTACCAATTATCAAACCGAACTATGTTTAATAAGTTCGGTTGTTTCGCAAACTTGAACCTAACAACATAACCAATCGAACTTAACAAACAAACAAAATCTGAAGTTCCAGTGTCTAGTTCGGTTATCTACATAAAATACAAAGTAACCGAACTCTGTTCCTTTTATTAGTTCGGTTGTTGCGATAAAATTCACATGTTATAGAACTCTGTTCCTTTTATTTGTTCGGTTGCTTTGCAACTTGCTTAACCAACCGAACAATGAGTTCGGTTTCCCCGATAAAATTATTATGTGACCGAACTTATTTGTGATTGCATTTATGTTGTTACATTTCTTGTAGATGGAATCACAACCTATACCAATGCATGATCAACCTTCTCCGATTGGTATGTTGTTCGAAGATACATCTACTCACTATGCGAATGAGTTGGTATTTGACTTACCTATTGACGCGAAGAATTGGGATAGAGAACATGCCAAGAGAGTCAATTGCGTCTTGTTTTTGAATGGAAAAGAAAGCAACACTCGTTTTGAAATGGTTTGTGAGAGAAGTGGAGATCCCGATGTTAGTCACAAGAGAAAGGGTTATGAGTATAAAGGATAGACGACGAGGAAGAACACAACGTGCTCAAAGAAAATCAAATGTCCGTTCAAGCTAGTATTTAGCAAGAGCAAATTAACGACGAAATGGTTTCTAGCTATGGATAAGGTGGTAGGTCATCATAACCACCCTCGTCCGGATGATCTTGAAGGGCATGCAATGTCCGCAAGGCTCACTCCTCGAGAAATGGAAAAAATAGCCGAGTATAGGAAATTGTGTATTCCACCTTCCACAATGCTTCGCTTATTAAAGCAAGATAACCCAGGTAACGTATCATCTTTGTACACTATTTACAATGCAATTGAGACGATTAAAAGGAATGAATGGAAGGATAGAAAAGTAATGCAACAATTATTTTTTTTGGCTCAAGAGAAAGGCTACGCGGTTCAAAAGAAGATAGGTCCGGAAGAAGAAATAACTCATCTCTTCATTGCTCATCCGAAGAGTGTTCAATTGGCTCAATCATTCCATGAAGTTCTTATAATGTATTGCACTTACAAGACAAACAAATATGAGATGCCATTGTTGAACATTGTTGGTCGTACGTCGACGAAGTCACCGTTTACCGTTGTTTTTTGTTTTCTAAAGGACGAGCAAGAACCAAGTTACACTTGGGCGCTACAACAAGTGAAGACGATCTACCGAGATGATGAGATCCCCGGGGTTATCGTGACGGAAAATGACGTAGCATTGATGAACGCAATAGAGAAAGTCTTCCCATTAGCACATAATATGCTTTGTACATTTCATATATGGTGCAATGTGATGAATAGGTGCAAGCCTCAACTTTTTCCACCTAAGAGGAAAGGATTGGAAGAGATTAGTAAGCTACCGGAAGATGAACAAGCGTATGCAAAAGAGGAATTCGATAAACAATACGCCATAAATCACGCTAAATGGGTTGCCTTATCCGGGGAATGGGAGGCATTGACTTGGTCTCTCACCGAAGAAGAGTATTATCTAAATCTTGCCGAATTTAGAGAACATTGGTCTAGCCCCGAATATCCGGAGGATATAATAACGTATGTGGTGGAGCAATGGTTGGAACCACACAAAAAGCGCTTCGTTTAAGCTTTTACCAACAACTATAACACTTTTGGAATCAAGCGACAAGTTTGGTAGAATCGTCTCACCACCGGTTGAATAAAAATCTCTTTGGATGCGTCGATGATTTTGTGGTTGTGTTTAACGCAATGGAGAGTTACTTCAAACGCGATATTGAGAGAATTAAAGAGAAGTTCCAAAAAAGCCGCATCATGAAGTACATAAAGATTGTAGACAAAGATGGTAACATCAAGAAAATGACGGACCTTCGGTTATTTAAGTAGTTTCACATACACTCCCAAAACAACCATATGTGTCGAGAAACTTAGACGTATGAGAGTGGTGATTGCGCTCGTTAACCACAACCATTTTATAGGCCTTCGGTTAGAAGACAATTTTCCATTGCCTCCGATATGCGGATGCTCTTATTGGAATGGATTTAACCCCGACACAATGTTGGGTTGGTGCATTATGTATGAACATAACATGGAGATGTGGAAAGCTTTGGAGGAATCAGACAAAATTATACACGAAGGTTCAATTTCCCTTGGGGATGATTAAATGTACCCTTAGCTAGAATATGTATGCTTTGAACATCATCATAAGAATTAAAGATTGTGTTTTTTGGAATTTGGGTGAATTATAGTATGTTTGCATAATTTGGTTAACTAACCGAACAGGGCAGTCTAAAAGTTCGGTTGTTTCGCAGATTTGGTTAACTAACCGAACTAAGCAACAACAATATTTCAAAAGTTACAGTGTAATGTTCGGTTACCTACGAAATAATACCAGGTAACCGAACATTACACTGTAACTTTTGAAATTTGTTGTTAATGAGTTCGGTTAGTTGATTAAATCTGCGGAACAACCGAACTTGTTGTTTATCAAGTTCGGTTGTTTACCAAATTTAATCAACTAACCGAACTTCCTAATAATTTTTTTAAAAATTTGAGTTTAATGGAACACATTGAGTCAAATAGCCAAACTAACTAATAATTTCTTAAAAATTTGAATTTAACGAAACATATATGAAATTCATTTAGTAATCCATATAACTAAATGTTGGAAGCAAACATAAGAAAACAAACTACCAAATCCGCAAAACAAAAGTCTTCCAAACATAAGGAAACAAACTACCAAATCCGCAATAAAAAAGTCTTCCAAACATAAGAAAACAAAGTACTAATTGTTGCAATCACTCATTTACCACGACTACTACGAGAAACTTTTCTACTCTTGCGTTTAGGAGCTTTAGGTCGTCCTTCGTCACTAGGAGTGTCATCTCCACTGCTTTGTTGTTGAACCATCCGACTTGAACCTTCCCCTTGTTGGCGACTCCTTTTCAACGACATGGTCTGGATCGGATCAACCTGGCTTGTATCGACAAGGTCGGGATTAAAAACATTAGTTATTTGGTTGTAGAGGTCTGTTTGTTCTCGAGTGTCCATCGGCTCTCTACTCCGGATTTTTGCCATCAATTTCTTCAACAATTTAGCACTTGCCTTCACCTTTTCTCATCAAAAACATAAGTCACTATTATTTTTCAATACTTTATAACATTTTGAAAAAAAAAAAGATTAAATATCTTACCGCCGAATTCCACAAGATCAAGGCCTCATCACCACACATAGGGGTAGGCTTCATAATCTTCTGAGCCTCTTTATCCATTGTCGTCGCTTTTGCTTTATCAGCACGGGCTTGTTGGACATTGTTTATTACACGAGGATGAGAAAAATGTTCATACCATTCCATATATCCATCGTCAGCGGCATTTGTCTCATCAAACGAATCTTGTAACTCTTCGGCTGGAACAAGATAATCCCCAAAGTTCTTCCAGTGGTCCACTGATGGAGCAGGATCGTAATTGGGGATGAAATTCTTCTCGCTGTTCTTAGTTCCGACATTCTTTACCTTGAAGTTTTCCACTTGTGGGACACTTTGGACACAAGAAAGTTGTCTAAGTACTTTTCGAGGATTATACATTGTACAACCCCCAGGATGAAACAACGGTCCATTATAACCCGCAACAGGTGAGAAATTAATAACATCAACATCCTCCTCGTCTTCATCTGATGCAATGTTGTAAGGATGGAAAGCCACATCTTCCACTGTTAACTTATCCAATGTCTCCCTCAACTCCAACACCTTTTTTTCCTTATTATTTTTCTGTGAGTTCAAAAATTCATATTTACCAGCTGTAGGCTTCCCATAAGGCCAAGGAGTGCGAGCATTAGACAATTGCAGTTTAGGGAAGTGGTCGTACACCCAAACCTATGAGAAGAGGAAAAAAATAATACATTCACAATATGATTAGTAACAATACACATTCATTCACTTATATATTCAAACACACAAACGATAATTTAACGGGATACCTGAACAAGGGTATAAGCCTCCAAAATATAGACTCCTAAGCCTCGAAGCTTTTCTGAGTTCCACTTGAACCAATGAAAGAACCGCAATGCCCCAAGAGTAGTTGTTCACCTCATCCAAGGGGTCCAATAGCTGGAGGTAATGAGCATTTACCACGTGGCCTGAAGTGTCAGGGAAGAAGATGGTTCCAAGTTGATATAACAAATAAGTAGTCACATGGTGCTTAGTCTTCTCCTCTGTCATCACCAACTTTCCTTGAGCAACCAAATCTTTCGTCCCTGAAAACTCATCAAACAAGGTTTTGAGCTTGATCTTTTTCAATTTCTTCTTGTACGTGCGGTCTTCCTCAAACTCATTATACTCATCACCTTCCTTAGGCTCTTTGTTAGCTCGTCTAAACTCACATTGTGCCTTTTTATCGCTCCATCCTAGACACCTTTCGACTAGTTTTTCAAGAACTTCATAACTCACCGAGGGATCGTAGCCATCTCGAACAATTGTTCCTGTATTTGGCAGGACTGTGATTCTAAAACAATCATCCGGAGTTATTGCCATCTCACCAAAAGGTAGATGAAAGGTATCCGTTTCTGGATAAGCCCTCTCGGCAAATGCAGTAACAGTGACAGCATCAAATTTTTGGTGTGCATGTCGTATCCCGTTCCATAGTACACAATCAAATACTTCCAGGCGGACCTCATCACACTCATTTTCTATATTCCATACCTTGTTCTTTTGACGTTTCAAAACACGAACATCATTTTTATGATCATAAAAAAACAACATCATATCTTATATACTAATATATATAGAAAAGAACAATATATGTCAAAATATAATAAAATGACTGAGAAATCTAAATCTTGATGGTTAAGATTGAACCATACCTTTGTTGCAAAGATCTTGGCAGCCCATGAGTTTTTGTAGCCCATCAATACCTCCCCCCATCTCTTGGAGTACCATATGTTGGATTCTTTGGCGGCAAACACAAATCCTTATGAGGAATGTATGAATATCTAGCACAAGGCTTTTTAGGCGTCTTTCTAGGTCTCTTTACCACTATGTCTGCTTGTTCCTCTTCTTCTTCCTCTTCATCCGAGCCCTCCTATGATTCATCATCATCCTTATCTCCATCCTTGTCTCCGCCTTCCTCATCTTTTTCACCCTCATTTCCTCCTCCTTGAGCTAGTTCATCTTCTCCACCTTAATTATGTTCTTGACTGCTCATCTCTTTCACGATCTCTTCATTAACTTGTTGGATTACGTTGTCAACATTATCTCTATTGACACCATCTTGGATGTCAACACCCGGTAATGACCCACCTCCATACTTAGCATTTTTGGTTCCACGCTTATCGGCACCTAAGTGTTTTGGGCCTCTAGGCGTGGGAGTTCTCAAATCTTCAGGTAATGGTTGGTTGGATTTCTTACCTTTTCCACTAAACAAAAAAACAAAAGTAATAAGGAATAATTCACGAAAAAAACCAACTCAAGAAAAAAAAATCGTGTTCCAGGGTAGAGTTCGGTTACTCAATTATTTTTTTCGAGAAAACCGAACTCCACATATATATGTAAATAGCCAAGAGTTCGGTTTGTCAAAGTTTTTTGCGAACAAACCGAACATATTGGAACAAGTTCGGTTATATGGGTACTAAACATATAGGGAAAAAAAGAACAGTTCGGTTACATGGCCATTTTTTTTTTTTTGTAATAAGGGTACAGTTCGGTTACATGGCAGTTTTAAACATTTATGCGAAACAACCGAACAAAGGTGCTAGAGTTCGGTAGTGTGGGTACTAGAGATTTTGGGAAAAATCAAACAGTTCGGTTACATGGATTTTTTTCCTATTTTTGGTAATATGGCTATAATTCGGTTACATGGCAGTTCAACAATTTTTTTTGCAAAACAACTGAACTCACGAGTTCGGTAACCTAGTTTTCAACCCTATAAAACCGAACTGTTCTTCGTGTTCTTCGTTTCATGGAGTTCGGTTAAGAAACTAGGGCAACAATAAAAGACGCTCTAACCGAACTAAACACTGTAACTTCAATTTGAACCCTATTTTGATGATTTCTAATCAATTGAATCGATGAAAATCAAATTAAAAGAAATGGGTTTCTCGGGAAATACCTGCGAATCGGTCCCATGGAAGAATCAGGCTTCTTACTGCGTCTATTATACTGGATTATGGATTCACTTGGCTCTTCCACTTCTTTATCAATCTCAAAATCACTTGGCTGATTTGCTATATGTCCTAATGGGGGACCTGTTCCTGGGAGTCTTTTGGTTTTCTTTCGAAGAACCATTCTTTTAGTCGATTGATTAATCGACGATGAAAATTTTATGAAGCGACGATTAATCGATGAAGATGACGTTGAAATGGGGAAGAAGAGAAGAACAAGAGGAAGAATAGTTTTCTCCTCAAAACTGTTTTCTTTTTTTTCCTTTTTTGGGTGCGGCTAGGTTTAGTTTAGGTTTTGAATTAGGTTTTGTTTAGATTAAATTAGAGACAGTTATTAAGTTCGGGTTAATTTTGATTAGGATAAGGACCAAATTAGTAATCTCATGATTTTAGGACATACCTTAAAATTATAGGGTAGGTGGCATAATAGGACCATGGTCCCCCAAAAAAACCATGGTCCCTAAAATCGTTCTTAATGTACTCTCAACATATGGTACTCCCTTAAAATTTTAGGGAGAGTCTCCCTATCTACGTGTTATCCGGATATGAACCGTGAAATGTACTAATAAATCACCAGTAGAATCCTACAACACAGTTAGCTTCTTCTGCACTTGTCTGTAAACGAGGAAAATCCAACGGTTCCTAAACTCTAGCTAAAATAACTCGAGTCTTCTTTCCCTCGAAACAAAATCTTAAAATAAGGTTCTGTTTCTAAACTCTCGAATCGATCAAGAATCATGGTTCCTCCACCTAAATCCAAGCTGGGATTCTGGAAATGTTTTCTTATTTTACTCGTGATTTCTCCCACTTTCTCTGCCTCAGTTATGTCTAAAATCGATCTTCGTTTGGTTTCTAAGAAGAAACAAATGAGCCAGAAAGTCCGCAAAATGTTAGTACTTAATTATCCCTGTATAATCATGTTAGCCATGATTCAATTGTACGAAGTTTTCTGATCTGTTTTTTTTTTTATAGTTTTGACAATTTTGTTGGGGGTTTGTGATTTTTCTATGTTGTTGCTGGCTTAACAATTAGGTAGAGTGGGGTATGAAATTACTGATATGGGTATTCTCAATCAGTAACATTTTCTTGGCTTCTTTCAATTCTGCCTTATTGAATTATGTTCTGAAGATGTTGGTTATGACGCTTACTTGGTATTTTTCAGGTTTTATCATGCTTATGACAATTACATGACTTATGCATTTCCGGTTAGTCTCTTTTGTGTGAAATTTTAAGTAATTTTTTTGTTGTTGCACTTTTGGATTGGTTCATTGATGTAATGTACTATACTGTATTTTCCTATTTTGCAGCACGATGAGCTTAAACCATTATCGAAGAGTTATACAGATTCCCTTAGTGAATTAGGAAATTTGAAGGTATGTATGGGTGGAATTTTAGCTCAGCCTTAGTCAGGGATTTATACTGTATCTGAAACTCATTTTACTTTTTTATGGGTAAATTTCAGCTAGAACACTTACCCCTGAACTATAACGGGTCCGCATTGACGCTTATCGAATCATTGTCGAGGTATAATACATCCCCTATGCATTACGTTTAGGTAGCTTATTTTACAAAATTTAACATTTCTGTTTTTAGTATCCATCTTAAGGACCACATACGGCCGTTTGTTGAATGTACTGATACATACCTAATATCTACTCTTGATTTCTCCTACTTGTCGCAGTCTTGTTATTATGGGAAACTACACAGAATTTGAAAGAGCTGTCCATTGGCTTTCCGAAAACCTTACATTTGATGTTGATGCAAGGATAAGCCTATTTGAGGTATTTCAAATTGATAGCATCAAGTTGTTATTATCTCGCTAACCTAGGTTAAAAACTTAAATTGAGTAGGAAGCATGGACCATATGGATTAAGTAAATGTAAATCTTAAAGATATTTGAAAAAACTAATGAAACTATGAAGTAATCTGGAAGTGTTTGATTCCTATTTGTTATCTCAAATGTAGTGCAACATAAGAGTTCTTGGAGGGCTTGTTTCTGCTCATATTCTTGCAACTGATCCTACAAGCAGGTTAGTTCAAGGAGAATACGGAAACCAGTTACTGACTCTGGCTGAAGATTTAGGGCGGCGTTTCTTACGGGCATTTGATACTCCCACTGGATTGCCATATGCGTGGATTAATCTCAAGGTATCATTTCTTTTATATATCCTAACAGACATCTTTCCTTATTACAATGTCTACTATCTTCTTAAAAACTCCTTTACGCCCTGGCAACTTTCTAAGAACCTTTGTTATGTTTTCACGAGAATTTGAGTTGAAAAATATTTTATAATGCAAACAATTCTTTGAGAAAATTTAGAGGCAGAAACTCCATCTTGTACTCTTGGAAAAACTATCTCTTGTATCTTTCGCTACAGAGTGCATATAAAAATGTATTTGCTTACACTCTAGAGCTTGACTAGATTCAGTGGCAGTTTTGCATAAGATGGTCTTCAGTAGTATTTTCTAGTTTTTGAGAAAATTTAGACGCAGCAACTCCATCTTGTACTCTTGGAAAAACTATCTCTTGTATCTTTCGCTACAGAGTGCATATAAAAATGTATTTGCTTACACTCTAGAGCTTGACTAGATTCAGTGGCAGTTTTGCATAAGATGGTCTTCAGTAGTATTTTCTAGTTTTTGGAAAATATGAATATTTATATTTCTCTGCTGGTTTTGTTTTAAAAAAGGATTTATGAATCCACATCAATGCGAAAATTCTTTGATGGACAGTATGGAGTGATGGAGAATGAAACAACGGAAACAAGCACATCAGGGTGTGGTAAGACGATGCTCATTAGCACCAAGTATGCAGAGAAAGATCAAACATTAAGTACGCTGTTTTTTTCTTTCTCTGGAAACAGGTTCGCTCATCCTTGAAATGGGAGCATTGTCAAGGCTGACTGGCGATCCCAGGTTTGAGGCCGCAGCTTTGCGTGCTATTCATATACTCTGGAGCATGAGGAGTCCTTTGAATCTCCTTGGCACAACTCTGGATGTGGTCACAGGCGAGTGAAAAGAGTATTCCTCCGGAATTGGAGCTGGTACAGTCTCCTTTGATTTGATGAGTTCATCAAGATCTCAATACACTTATAGTGATAACAAAAATTCGCCCATTCATCAGCCCCTTACTGTTCTTGATAGATGCCGAATCATGAAAATCTGAATTCTTGTACATGTTTGTAAATTTTGTTTCTCATGATGGTCTATACCTGCTACACTGTAGGTGTTGATTCATTTTATGAGTATTTAATGAAAGCTCACATTCTTTTTGGAGCGGAGGAGTACTGGGACATGTTCCATTCTGCTTATCTTGCAGTGCAGAAGTACTTCCGTCACGGTGCATGGTAGTATTCTGAACACTTCTGGTGTTTCTTTTCTGGTTGATTTTGTTCTATAGTGGGTAAAGAAATAAGAATATTATTAGTAGACTGCACACGAGGATTATTTAATGTTAACAAATGTTGGTGTTCAGGTACCATGAAGCTGATATGAGATCCGGAACAGCTACCTACTGGCAACTTACAAGCCTTCAAGCATTTTGGCCTGGTCTTCAGGCAAGTAATTGAGGCCTCGGCAGGAGTAGTGTAAAGTAAATAATTATGATCAAAGTTTCTGATCCTTAAATTTACAAAAAACAGGTTCTTGTTGGAGATATCGCAGCTGCTAATGTATCTCACCGTGAGTTTTTCCATGTGTGGCAGAAGTTCGGGGTGCTACCAGAAAGGTGTGGCACCCTTTCCTGATAATTTAACTTTATTTTTAAACTCCTTTCAGTTAGTCTTTTTTTTTCCAGGTCTGCTGAATTGTATTATTGTCATGAACTTTATCTAATGGGCAGTTCACAGTGTACAGGTACTTGTTAGACCGTGATATGTTGCATCCTACGGAGAAATATTATCCTTTACGCCCTGAGTTAGCAGAGTCCACATTTTACTTGTATCAAGCAACCAAAGGTCTGCTTTATTTTATTGCTCTAAATGAAGTGTGCATATTGCAACCTCTCAAATTCTTGAAAAAAAGTCGACCTTATTCTGGAGTACTAATGTTGAAACCAACAAAATCAAAACACCCTTCACCTAATATGTTGGACCTTTTATGTGTCCTCAGATCCTTGGTACTTGAAAGTGGGGGAGTCAATGGTGAACTCTCTTAATGCATTCACCAAAGTTGAAGGTGGGTTTGCAAGCGTTAAAGACGTGCCAAACATGAAAGTAGAAGACCATCAACATAGTTTCTTCCTTGCCGAAACGTGAGTCCTCCCTTCTGCCTTGTACTAGAGAATCAACGAGTTTCTGGAGAAATTCCTTGTATTATCTGCAGTATTTTACTCGAATAAGCTTTGACTTCTCTTTTCGTCACTTCAGGTGCAAATATCTTTACCTTCTGTATGATGATTCGTTTTTAGCTGGTAAGAATTATATCTTTACTACTGAAGGACACCCTATTCCAATAAGAAGCGATTGGCACGAGAAGCTTCCACATGCCTACACTTCGTCTAACTGGACTTCACGTAAGGTCTGATATCTACCCTGTTCCAAGACTCTTCATTCAAAAGACAAACAGGTCAAATTAGAAACTCCGAATTTATCTTGTGCAGGGTTCAAACCACCAATCTGCACGTGCAAGTGCAATGTCCATGCAAGTATGCCCAGATACTATAAACTCTGGAAGCGGTGAGGGTCATCATGTTGAGAGTGCTTGCCACATTCCTGATTTCCGCTCAAACCACAGGTGTGCAGATGATGAAGAATGTGGGACTGATTCTATCTCTTGCAGGAAAAGAACATGTAGCGTTGCTGGCTACTGTGGGCTGTGGCTGTCAATAGCTTGATGCTATATAATCGTGCTAACTGACTACTACATATCAAGACATTCTTTTTCCATCAACGAATAAGTGCAAGTCTGATAACCTTTAGAGAAAGACGAGAAAGCTGGATGGGTCTTGTGCTTGGTGGTATGTAAACTTATATTTATATAGTAGTAAAAAATAGAACGAGAAAAGAGAGAAAAAATAGAAAGAAATTGTTTATTAAGGGTGATCCCTTTTAACTATCACATTTTTATACAGAGAATATGAAAATGTCTATTGTGCATTTCATCTTATTGTAGCAAACACTTCATTAACCTGAACAGAACCTAGAGAAACAACACATATCCATCCAACTCCTAGGACATTAAAACTTATAGCATCCTTTTCAAACTGTCTCCTTGAGAACAAGTAGTGAAGCAAGAAGACCTGTAATTCCAACCATCACCGACGGAAAAGTGATGTAACTTGAAGATGGTGCTGGTGCAGGTGGCGTCATGTTCATGCCAGGCATGTCACCAGGCATGTTATCGTATCCAGCAACAGACATCACAAGTACGGCAAAGAAAACGGTAAAAGTAAAATGAGCTAATGAGAAAGCCATGAGTGTTTTCTATCACACGGGCTGTAGATTACTGATTTCTGATGCTCTTCTTCTACATTTATATACTAAACAGATGCGACATGAAACATGCAGCAATCTTTGCCAGCATACTTTAGATCAATTATTAGACGATGATGTCCAAGGCTACTTTGTCAATATTACGAATTTGTACATATATGTTCTAAACTAGGTAGTAGTTTTTAGTTATGAGAGCAGAAGAAGCTGTAATTTGGACTGGTTAACAGTGTCTAAGCTGTCATGGTGAAAATCACAATGTGATGCATCTCTTGAGCTATTGAATGTGTGCCAAGTGTCCAAGTGTGCGTTTTCTGTTCTCTTTTGGTCGTCCATGTATTCCCCAATACAAACTTTCTGAGCGAGCTAGTCTGTCGGTGTGGATTGGGACAGAATTAAAATAAACCAACTTCCAGGGGGAGAAAAAAACAAAAAACAGGTAAAAAACTATTCTTTCCGAGACAATGCATTCCTAGAGATTCCATCCTAAATATGTAGACGTGCATGAGACTTGAACATGGGGCGATTCCAATGGAATGAATAAACTGGAAAACATGAAAAACGGGTAAATAAACTCAACAAACATGAGACTTAAAACGTTCATTTTGCTCCCACTATAAACTCAACAAATATGAAAAACGGGTGAATAAACCAATAAACTTGTTAGTTTATTGAGTGTGGATGATCAAGAGACGTGCGTTTGATGTAGAACCACACGGTTCAACTAAATCCGCACGGATTAACAAAATCCGCGGGAGGACCTTCTCCAAACCCCCGCGGCTCTTCCCCACTTGTCCAGTGCAATTTCTGTTTTCCAAATATTATTTTACTATTTTTATCTCACTTTATCTTATTTTATCTCACTTTATCATATTTTATCTCAACGAAATCCAATATTTTAAACTTTAACTCTATCTTACATTTATATTAAAAAGAAATAGTAATGGGATCCAAAAAAATCAGATTTGTTTATTTTACTCTGATTCTTTATAGTGGAAAATCATGTTTGTTCATCCACGTGGCTCACCAAAATTTTCTATTTGGTGATTACCATAGGAATTATCCTAAAATTGGGTTACACGGTGTGGTGCTTTGATTTCCGGTTTCACTTAAAAGATAATCTCCTTTATGGATCGGCCTTTGGGAGGAAAGATAAAGGATGAGAATGTATCTCTCCGACTACAGATCTTTAAAGATCAATAATACGGGCCTTTAATGTAGATGTTACTGCCTTGATCAAAGCTTGTTTTTAGTTCTAGTTATATGGTTATTATTATTTCCATAACACACCGGTGGTTGAGTTTGTTATGCCAAGCACTATGCTTGACCATTTTGCTTGGATATAGTTTAATTATAAATAAACCAGAAGCCAGCAGCATTGCAACAACTATGGTAGATTTGCATTTGTTGGCTTATGGTGATGGAAACTTAGTTTTTGTTCAAAGAGTAAATACGGAAACTGAGTTTCTGTTAACTGTTTTTTAGATCCCGTATTTCGGATTTCTAATGTATAAATAGGAAACTCTCTAAATTTAGTATATGAAAAATTGAATATGAAAACTGAGTTTCCGTCTTAAGCTAAGCTAAGAGATTCGCCACGTTATAACTAAGCAATGGCCCATAGTGGTTAGCCTTAGCTACAATGTGGCCATAGCCAAGCAAAAGAGAGTAAAATATTACTTGGCCTTAGTTATTACTCCGTATAGGCATATTGGTCTTTGTAGTTTTTCCTTTAAAGTACTTTCTAAGACCCTTTACTAGTAGACTTGAACTTCTGATTGATAAATTCATCTCCCTCAGTTAGAGTGCCTTTGTCCTTGTTAGAGCATTGCTCGGTTGAACCTACAAGTTTTGCTATCTCAAGCTTGCTGTCAATGTTAGTTGAACAAAAGTATATCATTGATTTGTAGTCTACTAAGTCAAGTCTCGAACTAGGTATAGAAGTTGGTAGTAGAGTATCAGATATCACCCTCGAAGATTGAAGATCGACGAAGACATGTGAGAACTTCATCAAAAAGGTATGTGAAGACCGAACCATCCAATTTTCTCACAAGTTTACCATTCTATCCATTTGAGACTATCTCGCATGACTTATAGTTAGATTTATTGCAAAGAAGAAATTTTTGAGTCAAGTTTGTCTCTGTTAAACATCTCGAGATATGATTCAAGCAATGCATGTTCATAGGTCCTTAACAATATTAGCTCGGAACAATTTATTGTTCAAGAATTAATTTTGTGGATCATTTGAAAATTTCCCAAGCTATGATTTTTATCATTTCGGAAGGTCTCAAACATCAAAGAGAGATACTCAGAACTTCTGCAATTTGGACTCAGGGTATGTTGCAAACCTTTTCTCAAACCATGGATATCCGAGTTTCTGGATACGGGAAGGTTTGCAAACCTTAAAGTTCAGAATGGGACAGTTCACCAACCTGGTTGCCGAAACGTGGTGATTTGAAATTGGTGATAGGTTAACGGTTGGCGAACCCTGTTCGCAAACCATTTACATCTGAGTTCACGATCCACTGAACGGTTGGCGAACCGCAACACCCTGACTCGTGAACTGCCTACGAACCGTTTCACCAACAGTCCCAGTGAATATTTAGCATATGCTTAAAGACTTATTTTTCAAAATATGTTTTAGCATTGCTGTGACTCTTATAAACACCTCTAAGACATCTTTGATCACTAAAAACTTTGTGCATGTGCGTCAAGATTAAATTCTTAAGTGTTTAAATGAAAACCATATTGTTTATTAGTTCGAAAGGCATATTTTCCAAGAGCTATCATTATACACAGTTCACGTACCCAAACCACTGTGTATATTCTTCTATATGATTTCAAGACGAATTTCTCACATGCTTACTTGAAACCCTAACTAGAATTTCGTCTAAACAGAGATGCGTTTGCTTGAATCTCAAGTTATCTTAGCTTGAATTCTAAGCAACCCTCAGTCTTGAACATCTATAAATAGAGACACTCTTTCAACTTGGAAAATCAATCCCTGTCACTTTGTGTCATAGTTGATAGCTAGAGTCGTCCTCTATAGACCAAGATTTCCTCTGAGAAACATAATTAGGTCTACGACTAAAGACTTCACTTGAGGATTCGTGAATCCAGGTCCGACTATCTTTACCTTGATAGTTCATGAGTCCTGATCTTGCTTTTTATGTTATCGATGTTTTCGTAATCTCTTTCAAGCAAGATAGATAAAAACCACAAAGTTCTCTTCGTTTCAGACATTCTGGTTCCTCAAAATAGATATCTGAAACCTATTCTTAACTGATTAGTTCACGATTGTTCTTGAGAGGTGGTTAAAGATACAAGCTTCTCATCTAACTGAGTGTAATTGTTTTGGATTATGAGGTTTGCTAGATTTTTATTGCAAACAGATTTCCAAGCCTTGATCTTTGAGTTAAAGGGAAATCAAATAGGCTTATATGTTAGAGGAAGATTGGTAACAAAAATCTTCACTTAGGTTGAAGCAACTCTTAGGCCATAAAGAACGTCAATTAAGAGAATAAATTGCATTAGAGCCTTGTGAGGTTCAAGATTTGTTTACAAATGGCCTAGGAAGTTCGTTGATCAATGTGAAGTTGCAATTCGTAATTCTTGTGGTCTGGTGATTCTCAGGTAAGTAGATCTTTTGTGGTTGCTTACGATAAGATTTGTGCTCCTTACAATGAAGGGGGTCTTGGGATTACTCAAATGAGGGATATGAACAAAGCCATGCTTATGAAGTTGTGCTGGAATATTCGAAATTCTAAAAAGGCTTGGGCAAGGTATCTTCGTGCTAAGTTTTATGGTCGCAATGATCAGCTGGCAATTTATACAAAATCTTCAATTTTCTCGGGTTTTAAATGGGTACATAATGATGTTCAGTTTAACTCCAAAAGGCTGATTGGATATGGTAGGAATACTTCTTTGTATTTTGATGCCTGGTGTGGGGAGGTTTGTGTGGCGGATATTATTGGCCATGCTAATTTGGACTGCAACTTGTTGGTCATGGAATTTATTCACAATGGGGCGTGGGTTTTCACTGATAATGTACGTCAGAATTTGCTTGTTGCTGGAGTGTATTTATCTAATCTGGCAAATCCAATGGGAGGTGAAGATTATAGTGTTTGGAACCATACTATAAGGGGATTTTTTTTTGTTAGCTCGGCCAAGGAGCTGATTAGACGTAGATATCCAGCGTTGGAAGGGAGTAACTTGTTGTGGAGACAGTCCGCTCATCCAGCGCTTGCTGCCAGAAACTGGAAGCTTTTGAGAGGCGCGTGCGCAACTTTAGACAAGGTACAAAGCACATTTAAGTACCAGGTTATTAACCAATGTTGATTGTGCAACAACCAAGAAGAGACGTTGGATTATATTTTGTGGTCTTGCAATTTTGCAATGCGATCTTGGAGTTGGATTTCAGAAGTTTTTGGTATTCTTCCTCAGCAAAATATTATAGCTTCTTATAAATCTGCCAAAGGTAGGAGCCGCATGATCAAAGACTTATGGATTTTAGCTATTTTGTTAATTCGATCTGAACTTTGGATGACTCGCAATGGTTTTATTCATGGCAATCAAAGAGTAAGCTGGTTGTACTTTCAAAAGAAAGTTTTTAATCAGATTCATGAATACTCTATAAGGCTTAAGGGTTGTATGTTTAATACTCGAGATGATCTCCGGGTTCTTTCCTTCTTTAGAGTCCGTCATAGACAGGTTAAGAAAGTTGTGCCAAAAGAATGCTTTTGGGAACCTACTGTTGTTAATGAGTTGATGTTGTGTTACGATGGAGCAGCGCGTGGTAATCTTGGTAGGGCAGGTGTGGTTGTCCGTGATGCAAATGCAACAGTGGTGGGAGCAATGAGTGTTGGTTTTGGCGTGCAAACCAACTACTTGGCTGAGTTATTTTGCGTGATTGTGGGTTTAGAATGGGATACCAAGTTTGGTGTTGACAATATTTGCATTCGAACTGACTCTATGGGTGCTGTTTTGGCTTTCTCAGGTAACATCAATGAAATTCCGTGGTTCCTTAGACCTGAATGGGTTGTTGTGAGGGTAGGTATACTAATATTCGCTTTGTGCATTCTTATAGAGAGGGAAACTTTGCAGCTGATTGTATGGCTAAAAGAGGTTGCTTGCTGGAAGAGGGTGAAGGACTTAGTTACGACAATATGCCTGATTTCATCTTGTCTATTGAATTGCCTAATGTATCTTATTTTCGTTTTGACTAGGTTGTAAGTTTTTGGGGTACTTTGCCTCTTTTCTTATAACCTTTGATGTAATTCTTGTTATTTATTAATACATTTGGACTTACCAAATATTTGCGAGGTTCAAGATACGGAAGGAGTGCGATTGTAACTGGATCGCTTGGAGGGTGGATTCGGTCTCAACTATATTTTGGTATGAAGTCTGATAGTATACTAGTGTCTGTAGCGGCTTAATACAGTTTGTTGTTCAAATCTGTAAGAGGTCCCGAGGTTTTTCTGCTATTACGGTTTTCTCATTAACAAAACTTCTAGTAGCTTGTGTTTTTCCTTTTCTTCATTATATTGTTCATTTTTATAATAAGATTTACACAAGTAGTACATATTCAATTATAGTAGATATGTCCGTATAATTAAGATTGATTATGAGACTTTTTTCTTGTAGAATTTGTATCTTGAAAGATAGATAACAAGTTTTTACTTGGCAGAATTCCAATATGAATATTTGGATACAACTAGATTGATCTTGGATTTTATTTTTGAGATCGTCCAAGTACTCTTCTTAATAATCAGGTTCACAGACCACATTGTCTAAACTTTCTGATTGAGAAGAGATAGAGATATAAACTCTATACACATATTTCCAAGAATCATTAAGTTAGTCTACTTGTAATTAGGTTTTGTCCATACAGGTTTCCAAACGAAAAAGTTGGTGTTGTACTTGGTACCTTCTCCTAGAGCAGGAAAACACTTTTAGATCTAATAAGTTTGTGTTTATAAGCGTTCTCAATCTGTGTTCACGTATTAGACTTCCAATGGTTTTAATTATGCCAAATGCTTGGGATTTACCTCAAAGGATAATTCCTTAGTTGATTTTTCCGAATCCAGAGGTAAAGAATATGTATCCTCAGTTTTCGAAGATGTGTCCTCCAAATATTCTAGAGATTCTAAATCATAATCTGAAGGAGATCTAACCAGAAGTTGCAATGACTCATCTAAGATCATTGAACATTAAGCCTCTGTGATAAGATACCTCCAATGGAATTATGCCCAGCATGCTGATGGACTCAACCAATCTTTTAACAGAGAACGTGAATTTTTGAAGCTGTTGAATCTTTTTGAAAATATCAATAAACTTGTTCAAGAACTTAACCTAAGAAGAGAAAAGGTTGTTAGTCTTGAAGATAATGCAAGAAAGGTCACTTCACGAGAAAAACAATTAGTTGGATATCCTACGTTAACTGAAAGAAAAGACTAAATCTGATCTCATATTAGCTCAGAAGCAGTGTAAATCCTTGAAAAAGGAAAATACTACATTAGAGTGAAAAAATTCTTCGATATTTGTCTATGATAATCTCTCAACGAACTTATAAAGTGGTAAGAAGGTCAATCTTGCTACAACTGTTATATGATGTTGAAAAACATATCATAAGACAACATCTAAGAGAGATCATGTTTCTAGTACTTCTTTTGATTCTCTACGGTCTTGCTCACATTGTAGTAAAAAGGGTAATCTTGCAATGGATTGTTTCCATAGGAATAAGCAGATTATTAATCTCAAAAAAAAAATAAAAAATCGTTTGCAATCAAAGAGGTAAATATCTTGCCAACATCTCCAGATGATCCTGACTGCACAATAAGTCAAAACACTTATGATAAGAATATTTAGAACTACTCTTCTCGAATATTTCAGAGGTCTAGAAACTCTCGTAGTACTAAGTCCTACCACAAGGACAATACATCTATCAGACTTCCTACTGATAAGAATAGTTCACCTGATAAATCTATATCCTGGGCTTAGAAATCTGATAACTTCGGACCATTAACACGGATTTCCGGAGACCACAACTTCCATCCTTGAGAAAAACCTTTTCTAAAGAATATTCTTGTGAACTTGACATGACCAGGAGACATTAAAGGTTTTTACCCTCCTCAGAAGAAGTTTCGAAGTTCAATAACTTCTCAAAAGGGGGATCTAATGGAAAAGGTGCAAAAGGTAAGAATCATCGTCATCATAATAAAAAAAAAACTCGGAGTATTCATACTGGATACAAACGGTGATTTACAAAATCACCATGTCACTACTTAATGTATTGACAGGTGATTCCTCAAAGTCTAACTTGAGATATATGAGTAGTGCACAATTGTCAAAAGTGACACTTCTAATAACTAGGATGCTCAAGTTTTTATTTTGTCTTTCTCTTACTACATGCTAGAAGGATTATTTTTTTCCGTTCCGTATTTCCATCTTCATAAAGACTCAGAAATAAAATATTTTTGTTGAGCCATGCTCCGATCTTGATAAATTCAGAATCTTATGAACACCATTAATTAATTCAAAGTCTTTTAACTTGGTGAAACCACATGATATTAAGTCCAAAGTGTAATGACTTTATGTGGGTATCAAATCATATTAAGCTCCTAACATATTTCTACCTACCTATCTTATTCTTTTTTTTTTTCTAAATCATGTAATTTTATTACTAAAAACTTCAAAGATATAACTTACAAGAAGCCTAAAACCATTTCTAGGTACAAACTCAATCTAACCAAAATCCCAGCAAGGTAAGCCCAATGCTTGAGTTGTACCCTTTGAGAGTTATTACAGATAACACACAAAATATTATACAACATTTTCAGGAACATAATCAAAAATAAATCCCAGGTTCACACTCCAACTGATTCAGAAAGTCTGGCGTGTCTTCATAATATAGAATTGTTCCTCTTGCTAGAAGTACACCCTTCTTAGCCATCTTGTCAGCTGAAAAATTAATCTCACTATATGAATGCGTGAATGTGATTCTTGATATATGCTTTCTAATATTTTTTCATATATTCACCACAATCCAAGGTATTTTACCATTACTAATAACAAGCAGGACAACTTTAGAATCAAGCCTGAAACACAAATTCACGTACCTTTTCCTTACTGCCCATTCCCCATCTACCACCAATGCCATTACTTCAGCTAGAAAATTTGTTGTTATTCCCAAACCTCCAGTAGCTTCTCCCAGGCATCCACCCTCTTCATTCCTTGCAACAAATCCCATACCTGCATTCCCAAGGTTGCCCTTTGATGCTCCATCACAGCATATGAGAATCTGTCCACCTTCAGGAAATTTGAAGAAGCACTGCTTAATATTTGAAATATGTGTTTTAATTCTTGTGATTCCAAACTGCAATAATATTTGTAAGTCATACACAGTTCCCCATTTGGATCCTTTGATCCTTACACCACATGCCTTTGTGTATTATAACACACATTGTTTAAATTTTTCAAAGTTTGGTACTTCTCCCTCATAAATCTTCTTATTTCTTGTATGCCAGAGTTCAACCATCACCTTGAATGCACTATTATACCATACTTCTTGAATTGCTCCACTTTTACCTTTTGCAGACTTCAAAATATCTTCAAAAGATGAAGGATTTAGAAAACAAAAAATTCCTCCCAGCCAATGCCAAATTTTAGTGCTAAAGCTGCACTCCCATAAAATATGTTCATTGTATCTTGTGCATTGCCACATAAATAGCATTTTGAGACTGTCATAAATCCTTTTTTCTTACAGCTTCCTCGGTGGCACAGGCTCCTCTCAGTATTTTTCATAGATTTGTAGAAGTATAAGGATGCACACATGGATTCCAGACTTGCTTCATCCAAGGTAACACAGGGAATTTTGTCCTTACATGTTGAGCTGCACTTGCAACTGAGAATTTGCCATTTAAATCCTTCTCCCATACCAGTTTATCAGGACCACCACCAATTGCAGGTACTTCATTTTTCTCAAAAAAAATGAACATTTGCTCAGGCATTTTCCATTCACCATCCACAATTATATCAGCTACCTTTAAATCATTGTTTCTTTGAACATAACTATCCTATGCATGCATTTCAATTAAAGCATATTCCTTGATCCATTTATCATGCCACGTAGATATGTTTTTTCCATCACCAACTATCCATCTTTTAATTTCATCAACTTCAGAAATGACCCATTTAATTCCTGGCCAAATTGATGATTGTTTGTAAGATGATATCCATTCATTATTCTTGTTCATGTACTTTGCTCTCATGAATTGAGTCCATTCCACCTCCTCTGTTTCAATTTTCCACAAAAGTTTTATTAACAAGGCTTTATTCATTACCTCCAACCTCCTAAGACCCAATCCACCTTCAATTAATAGAGCATTAACTTCATCCCATTTCACAATAACAAGTTTTTTAACAGCAGGATCACCTGATCATATAATAATTTTCTCACATTCTTTTATAACAGATTTGGGCCACTTGTATACTGCCATATTATATATGGGTATACTAAATAACATATTTAACCAATGTTAATCTTGCAGAAAACGCCAGTAATTGACCCATCCAACCAGCTAACATCTTTTGCATTAGCTCCACCGTCCCCCTAACTTGATAAGACTTTACTCTCCCTGGATTTAGTATGACCCCCAAGTAAGTATCAAGCAACTCTGATAAACCCATGTGCATGTATTCAGCTATATCATTTCTTCTTGCATTTGAGATTCCACCAACAAAGCATTTACTTTTGTTCTTATTCACTACTTGGACAGATGAAGCTTGATATTTGCTTAGTAAGTTTATCAGATTATCCAATGATTTTTTGTGGCCATTGCAGAAAATAAAAATATCATCAACAAACATTAAGTGTGAAGGATGACAATTACCTCTAGTCACCATTGCTTGCACTCTGCCTTCTTGCACCAATTTGGATAAGTTTCCGCTAAGAACTTCCTTTGCAAGAATGAATAAAATGGGTGATAATGGATCACCTTTCCTGAGACCCCTTCCAACACCAAAAAAACCACATGGTCCACCATTAACAAGTACATAGATCTTTGCAGACTCAAAAAAATTCCCGAGCCAGCTAATGCCAATTTCTGGAAAAACCAAATTTTCTAAGTACTTCAAACAAGAAATCCCAACTCAAGGAATCATAAGCTTGAGTATATCCAGTTTAAGTCCAACATTTCCTCCTCTTTTCTTAATATTGAGTTCATTAATTATTTCAGAATCCAACACAATTTTATCATGGATATTACTTTCTTTAATAAATGCACCTTGTTGAATAGAAACTAATCTCTCAATCATAGTACTTATTCTAGTGGTAATGATTCTGGTAAAAATTTTGAAGATGAAATTAGCTAATCCAATGGGTCTAAACTGCTCTTCTTTCCTTGCACCTTGAATTTTAGGAAGTAAAAATAGGAAGTTAGAATTAAACCTTTAGGGATAAATCTGTGACTCCAACAATACTGAATTGCTTCTATTAACTCTGCACCAATAATGTCCCATGCATATGTGTAGAAACTTCCAGGAAAACCATCTGGTCTAGGAGCACTATTTGCATTCATGCCATAAACTGCTTCTTTTACTTCCATTGCAGTGGGAGTAGCATTTAAAATTTTGTTGTCTTCATCATTAATATTTTAGGAATGACTTCCATTATTTCCTCATGGATTGTAATATCTTGCTCTTCAAACTTCTTCTTATAATGTTCCACAAAAATACTTGCAATTTGAGATTGTTCAGTCACTACATTTCCTTCTGTATTTTTTAGTTCTGAAATATTGTTTTGAGATTGCCTTATTTTGATGGTTGCATGAAAAAATGTTGTATTAGCACCACCCTCCTTTATCCATTTTGTTCTTCCTTTAGCTCTCATCAGTTCATTGTATCGTTGAGCAGCTATTTCTTGTCTCCCCCTTGCCATGACCAGTTTATTTAATAACTCTATATTTTCAGGATTTGCATCTGATAACAGGGAAGCTGCAAGTACTTCTTCTTCTGTGGTCTTTACTTTTACCCTGAGATCTCCAAACACCTCCCAATTCCACTTATTTAATATTTGTTTTAATCTTTTTAGTTTACTCATGAAGGAAAAAGCTGGATTACCCATAATTTCTTCATTCTATGCATCTTTAATTACCTCAAGGAAACCAGGATGATAAGTCCAAATAGGTTGATATCTGAAAGGAGCATTAAGATGCTTACCAATATTCACAACAGAACCAAATAGGGGACCATGATCAGATATACCTCTTACTCCCACTTTATAAGACCAACCATCAAATTTTTCCAACCACTTGAGATTATATAATGCTTTATCAAGATCACATAAAATTCTTTTTTTACCAGCTCTATTGTTGCACCAGGAAAATTTGATTCCAGTTCTTGTTGCTTGAATTAGATTGCAAGACTCTATACAGTCTCTAAAATCCTGCATTGAAACTCTTAGTGGTCTTCTACCTCCAACTTTTTCATCATTACTTACCACAACATTAAAATCCCCAATTATCATCCAAGGATAATTCATTTGACTAATATCAATCAACTCTTCCCATAAGTCTCTTCTATCCACACTAATACATGCCGCATGAATTCCTGTTACCATGACATCTACAACTTTAAGAGTAATGGCTTGACTTGAAGAAGAAACCACTTCTAGTTTAGATAGAGAAGAATTCCAAAAAAAACATATATTTCCTTTTGTAGTATCACTAGAATTATGTATGATCATTTTACTCATCCCAGGTAAGTTCAGGCTCTTCACTCCACTACTAGATACCCTTATTTTAGGCTCAGCTAGCCATAAACCCCGGGGACCTAGTCCAGATTGAACACACACTGTATTAAGCCGCTACATACACTAGCCTACTCCAAATTAACTTCGGTCTGGACTGTAGTTAAACCCCAATCAATCTCACACTGGTCCAAGGTACAGTTATGCTCCTACGCCTCTGATCCCAGCAGGATGCTACGTACTTGATTCCCTTAGCTAATCTCACCCACAACTAAGAGTTGCTACGACCCAAAGTAGAAGACTTTAATAAACAAATCTGTATTACACAGAAAAGTCTACGGTAATAGATAAATCCGTCTCCCATGAATATACCTACGAGTTTTGTTCCGTCTTTTGATAAATCAAGGTGCATAGGAACCAATCAATAAATCGGTCTTATATTCCCGAAGAACAACCTAGTATTGTTGATCACCTCACAATAATCTTAATCGACGCAGCGAAAAAAGATATTGTGGAATCACAAACGATGAGACGAAGTGTTTGTGATTACTTTTCTATCTTGCCTATGGAAGATATAAAATCTTGAGCCAATTATTTCAATTGTACTCGTAACGATAGAAACAACAAGACCAGATCACACAACTACAAGAAAAGTAGTATCGGTCTGGCTTCACAATCTCAATGAAGTCTTTAAGTCGTTAACCTGGTTTTAAAAGAAGAAACCAAAGGTTAAAGGAGAATCGACTCTAGATATGCAACTAGTATCACACGTAAGGTGTGGGGATTAGGTTTCCCAGTTTCTAGAGTTCTCCCTTATATAGTTTTCAAATCAGGGTTTGCAATCAATGTTAGCTTGGTAACAAAGAATTCAATAAACCATTAGATGAAAACCTGATTAGATTCAAGCTAATATTTCTCAACCGTTAGATCGAAAACTTAGCTTGTTACACAAATAAAATGTCCAATTTTGGGTTTACGAATCGTTCCCAGACATTAACATTTGTTAGTTCAACAATAGTTAACCAAATGGTTAGCCATATGATTACTTTCATATCAACCATATTCTTCTTCACCATAACTAGTTCAAATGAGTCAAATGAACTAGTTATGGTGAAGAAGAATATGGTTGATATGGAAGTAATCATATGGATAACCATTTGGTCAAATGAACTAGTTAGAGAGTTGTTCAATTGCTTAGATCTTATGTAACTACACAAGACACAATCGAAGCAAAAACGGTTTGATTCACTCGAATCGGTTCATGAACTTTATAGCCACGGTTTGCAAAAGAATTCCTTAGTTTATATAAACATGAGTTCAAGAACAACCGATTTTAGATATAACCTGCTCAAGTTCGCGGACTGGGTTCGCAGACTTAAGCTTATGGAAGGAGTTCACAAACTCCAGTAGAAATTCTCGGGTCGAGAACTTCCGCCAGTTCGCGGACTTAGTTCGCGGACTTGGCTCACGCCACTTCCATTTCTCTTGATCAACAAAGTTCGCAGACTTTGGTTCAAGGAATAAGGACTTATACATATATGTGTTTCCACAATAATGCTTATATCCTACCAATGGTTATGTAATCTAACTTCTCATTTCAATCATTGAAACATTCTCAGAGGACGGATATAGCCGTTATTCACATACCATTTTTCGTCAGAGCAATTTTCAAAGTGATTGAAACATAACATGACTTTCGTCACTAGGTAAAGATGAATTCGGCTAAAGCGAAAGCTTACCAACACATATTTCGAGAAATAGATAGGCGAGATAAACTCGGCTCGAAATAGCAAATGTGTATAATAAAAGTCTATATATCAAAACGACTTTTGTCTCAAGAGTAGGAGATAGAATAAATAGACTTTTGAGTGACAGATAAGTTCAAGTCTCCACATACCTTTTAGTCGATGAAGATCCACCAGTTCCTTGAGTAGTCCTTCGTCTTGTATGATGATTGACATGGAGTTCTTAAGCTCAACTACACTTTCTATCCTAGTCTGAGACCTTTAGCTATGTAGGCTAGAAATCAAGACTTATAATTTTGATCACTAACATTGACAAACATGCTTGACATAGCAACGCATGCGAGTTCGACCGATCAATGCTCTAACAATCTCCCCATTTGTCAATTTTAGTGGCAAAACTATTAATACACATGGAATACAAAAAATAAATAAATTAACTTTTGTAGCTCCTATTCCACATGCCTAATCTTCAACATTACTCGAAATCTTCGTCACTTCCAAGTACTCCAATGATCCCAAAGTTTGTAAGTTTAGCATCATCGTTGTTGAAAATCCGTAGCTATAACAATAAGAAAACAATAGTTCTCAATCATTGTTATACAGTGTCATAGTATCATTACACAACGTCAAAGTCCAATTGTATCACAACTTCAACAACAATACTATGGTGATATGTATCACTCCCCCTTAGTCAATACTCCATCTCACATGGAAACCACTCCCCTTTACATAATGATCCGAAAACAATATGTATTTGTAGTATGAACTACATATTAATTCTCCCCCTTTTTGTCAATAAAATTGGCAAAGGTACAAGAACAGGATCCTAATGAAATTTCCGAAATAGATATTTCTTGACCAAAAGAAAGCAAAAATATCAAATTGTTCTTTAGATGCAATCATAAAGCCGAAGCTAAATGCATTCATCAAGGAGTTTATAAAGATACAAGATAAGCCCTATAATATTCCACAACCGCACTCCCCACAAAGATATGGCAATTAAGCGCAAGTTCAAAAGAACTCTCCCCCATTAAATGTCATTCCCGAAAGAACAACAAGAGCGACCTTAATTTCGAAAGAACAGAAGGATTTCTTTGGACATAACAAATCACATACAAGTATGAATTTGAATCCAAAAGGTTCAATTAAATTAACCACAAGAGAACCCATGATTAATTTAATCGACAAATGCTCAAACATAAGTGAACTTATGGAGACTTAAAAAATACAATTAAATTAATCACAAGAGAACCCATAATTAATCTAATTGAAATACACAACCAAACTAATCACAAAAGCAATCAATTTAATTGGTCATGCTCGACATAAGAAAAATTACGGAGCAACAACTAAATAACCAAACAAGATGATTAATCTAGTTGAAATTTCTCAACATAAAGTACCTCGCGGAACAACAACATAGCTAATAAAAAATAATCAACTTGGTCGTTTAATGCTCAACATAAGACACAATACGGAGCCTCACAGTAACACATAAAATATGGATCAGGGAAGATCAATTACTGCGGAATACACAAGGATTCATTCTATTTTCCATCACCATTTGCACAATGACATACAATAGACATAAACCTTGAAAACAAAAGATTTTAACCTATCTTCCCTCAAAGATTGACAATATAGGCTTAACTTTTGTATTTGTCAAAATTCTATTCATTTTTTTAATAATACATGCATATCGACATACGAAAGACTTTATTTTTGACAAGATATGGGACGGTCAAGTTCACGGATGTAAACACACAAATCGCATAACAATATTGCAATATATAGAACCATAAAGATTAAACTGCAAAAATCATCTTCCAAACAAGTTTAGAGTTTAAACCAATAAAACTAAAAACATGAAGATGAAAACGTTTGACATAACTATGTGTAATCACAATAATGGCTATTCCAAACTCTGGTTATTCTTCTAAACAAAAACAAGAAAATAGAATTATCATCCGAAGACTTACTAGTCATTGTAGATCTTTCTCAGAGCCTCTACTGAGAATTCCTTCTTATTATTGAAAAACCCATTGATTATGGGATCGTTCAATTCCTCCAAATCTTCAGAAATATCAGTCAACTCACTAAGTTCTATTTTTAGTTCACGCAAGGTGTTCTTGGTTAGAGACAACATTTGTTCATAGTGATCTATCTCTTCTAAAGACAAAACAATTTAAGATTTTAAATTATTTCTTTTGTTGATGAAATCTTTCACCAAACCCCTAAAGTTATCATCAATATGATAAAAAGACAAGAGGTAATTAGAGGAAGAACCTTCTCCACAATTCGTAGTCTTCACTTTCTTCACCCTTGAGGAGGAGATTCCTTTACAAAGATACACATTGATTGCTTCGATTGCATCTCTGCTTGTGATGCCTCTAGTTACAGGAGCCATGAAACTGTATCTTTTAGGGGAAAAAGAAGTCTATAAATGAAATAAATAGACATGTGAACGTCTAAACCCTAGAAGAATAAGTCTTCCATTGTTTAAGGATTCAATATCTATATTGTTAGGAGAATATATATATTTTTTAACAAAAATAAATACAATACTTGAACCACAAAGATGCAAAGCCTCATTTTCTCAAGTTAAAGATGAGGATGCGAACGTCTCTGGGACTAGACAGAGATTTTATGAGCTAAACGCTCCCCTTGTTTATCACATAGTGATTTACCAAGGTTTGTTGTATAAACAGGTTTCCTACCTCTTCTGATTCTGGAAGCATTGGTTTTATGAGACCTATGTTGATTATCCAGATTCATCTTTTGCATGTTCTTTTGCAGGCTGGGCATTCTTTTATTGATCCTCTTGAACCTCCAACACGTGCTTTGAACATAATTCGCATTTCCACAAAACGAACAAATCGAGGATCCTTTGTCTTGTTGAAGTGCCTTCTGTTTATCACAACTATCAACCTTTAATTTCCCATGACATTTCGAAACAAGGTTGACGATACTTGCAGTCTTGCTTTTAAATCCTAAACCATTTGTGTTTCCAAAGGATTTCTGACCAAATAACATTGCTGAGATTTTGTCAGAACTTCCAGACAATCGTTGTAGATCATCTTTGAGAGTATTAATCTCTTTCTCCTTTAGAACAATGGTTTTGGTGAGTTTATCATTGAGACAGTCTATGTCAAGATCTTTCACCTAGATTAATAATTCTCAAGCATGTTTGTCAATGTTAGTGATCAAAACTATAAGTCTTGATTTCTAGCCTATTTATAGATGTCTCGGACTATGATATAAATAGTGTAGTTAAGCTTAGATGTCTCGGTGTTCATCTCTTGAAGACGAAGAACTACTAAGGGGAGCTTGTGGAACATCTTCGAAAAAAGGTATGTTGAGACTTGAACTCATCTATCACTTGGAAAGTCTATTTATACTATCTCCTATATTGAGACATAAGTCATGTTAACATATAGTTTTATCTATACACATTTGAGATTTCGAGCTGAGTATATCTCGCTTACATATTTCTCGAAATATGTGTTGGTAAGCTTTCACTTCGACCAAGTTCATCTTATATCATGAGAAAATTGCCGAGTAATATCTTACATGTTTTGTGTGATACAATCATTTGATGTAGGATTGGAATGTTTCGATAATGATTATTTCAATATCTTGAAAATTGCTTTGATGCTAATAGTGTATAAAAACGGCTATTGTCATTATAGAAGAATGTTTCAGTGATTGAAACAAGAGTTGATGACGTAACCATCTTTGGATATAAGCATATATAGTGTGTTCGCACATTAGTGTATAAATCCATAAACCGGGAACCAAGAGTATGCATATGTGTGTATACGAAATTGGTGAAGTAGACAAGATAAGTATGCGTACCCGTACGCATACTGGCGGAAGTTTTCGAACCAAAAATATCTGCTGAGTTTGGGAATTACAAACTCCTAAACTAGTCACCTTAAGTATGCGTACCCGTACCCGTACGCATACTTAAGCTGGTTACTTTGTCAAATCGGTCAGTTCATGAACTTAAACATTTAAATCATAAGGAATTCAATCTTTGCAAACCGTGGCTATAATGTTCATGACTGATTCAAGTGAATCAAACCGATTTGGTTCCGATTGTGTTTTCTATACAATTGAAAAACTCTTTAAGTAGTTGTATTTGAGTCATTTGAACTAGTTATGGTTAAGATGAATAAGGTTGATATGAGAGTAATCGTATGGCTAACCTCGGTTAACTATTTGTGAACCAACCTGGTGTACACGTTTAGGTACAGTTACATAAACCTAAATGAGGTTACATTTCATTTGTGTGTAACTAGCTAAGTTCGATCTAACGGTTGAAAGATATTAGCTTGGTTGAATCAAGTTTTTCATCTAATGGTGAATATTGAATGCTTTGTTACCAAGGTAACTTGGATTGCAACCTGATTTGAAAACTATATAAAGGAGAACTCTAGCAACTGGGAAACCTAATCCCCACACCTCATGTGTGTTACTAGTTGCATAACTAGAGTCGGTTCTCCTTTAACCTTAAGTTTCTTTTTGAGACCTTATACGTTAACGACTTGAAGACTTCATTGGGATTGTGAAGCCAGAGCCAACTATTATCTTTGTATAGTTGTGTGATCTGATCTTGCTGTTTCTATCGTGTTGAGTGCAATTGAAATAATTGGCTCGAGATTTTATATCTCCGATAGGAAAGATACAAAAGTAATCACAAACACTTCGTCTCATCGTTTGTGATTCCACAATAACTTGTTTCGCTAGTCGATTAAGTTTACTGTGAGGTGGTTGATAATTCTAGGCTGTTCTTCGGAAATATAAGTCCGGGTTATCAATTGGTTCCTGTTCACCTTGATTTATCAAAATATGGAACAAAAACTCTTGGGTATTTCTCTGGGAGACAGATTTATTCAATCCTATAGACTTTTCTGTATGAGACAGATTTGTCTATCCAGTCTTCGACTTTGGGTCGTAGAAACTCTTGGTTGTGGGTGAGATCAGATAAGGGAATCAAGTGCGCAGTATCCTGCTGGGATCAGAGACGTAAGGAGCGCAACTGTACCTTGAATCAGTGTGAGATTGATTAGGGTTCAACTACAGTCCAGTCTGAAGTTAATTGGTAGTAGGCTAGTGTCTGTAGCGGCTTAATACAGTGTGGTGTTCAATATGGACTAGGTCCCGGGGTTTTTCTGCATTTGCGGTTTCCTCGTTAACAAAATTCTGGTGTCTGTATTATTTCTTTTCCGCATTATATTTTGTTATATAATTGAAATATCACAGGTTGTGCGTTAAGATCAATCAATTAGAATATCCAACCTTGGGTTGTTGATTTACATTGATTGACACTTTAACATTGGTCTTTGGTACCTTTCAAGTTACTCTTCTTATTCAATCGGGCTCGCATATTTCTATTTGCTGATTGCAGATTGAATTAAGAGTTATAGATATTAAACTCTTTGATATACTTTATTCTAGATTGAGTCTGACTGTCTAGTTGATTCTCTAGAAAGTGTATTGGAGTAAGTCCTCTTAGATTTCCAAACGAATTGTTGGGTGTGTTTGTTTGACCCCCGCATTTTCAAGTTCTTTTTGAACTTGTGCTTAATTGCCAAATCTTTGTGGGGAGTGCGGTTTTGGAATATTATAGGGGTTATCTTGTATCTTTATAAACTCCTTGATGAATGCATTTAGCTTCGGCTTTATGATGGCATCTAAATAAGTTGATATGGTATTCTCTTTTGGTCATGAAGTATCTCTATGAAAATTTCATGAGGATCCCACTAGTTTTCGTACCTTTGCCAATTTACATTGACAAATACATATGGTTTACGGATCATTATGTAAGGGTGAGTGGTTTTCATGTCGAGATGAAGTATTGACTAAGGGGGAGTGATACATATCATCATAGTATTGTTGTCAAAGTTGTGATACAATTGGACTTTGATGTTGTGTAATAATACTATGACATTGTATAACAATGATTGAGAGCATTTGTTTTCTCATTGTTATCGCTACGGATCTTCGACAACTATGATGTTGAACTTACAACCTTTAGGATCATGGAGTACTTGGAAGTGACGAAGATTTCAAGTCGCGTTGAAGATGCCAAGGAGATCAAGCATTTGGATGAGAAGCTACAATTTTTATTTATTTTGTAATTCATATGTATTGATAGTTTTGTCACTAAAATTGACAAAGGGGGATATTGTTAGAGCACTGCTCGGTCGAACTTGCATGCGTTGCTATCTCAAGCATGTTTGTCAATTTTAGTGATCAAAACTATAAGTCTTGATTTCTATCTTATTTATAGATGTCTCGGACTAGGACATACTTTGTGTAGTTGAGCTTAGACTTCACGACGCTTATCAGTTGAAGACGAAGAACTACTAAGGAGAGCTTGTGGAACTTCATCGACAAAAGGTATGTGGAGACTTAAACTCATCTATCACTTGGAAATGCTATTTCTACTCTATCTCCTATATTGATACATAAGTTTTACGATATAGTTTTCTCTATACACATTTGAGATTTCGAGCTCTGTATATCTCGCTCACATATTTCTCGAAATATGTGTTGGTAAGCTTTCGCTTCGACCAAGTTCATCTTATATCATGAGAAAATTGCGAGTAACATCTTACATGGTTTGTGTGATACAATCATTTGGTGTAAGACTTGGAGTGTTTCGATAATGATTATTTCAATATCTCGAAAATTGCTTTGATGCTAATAGTGTGTGAAAACGGCTATTGTCATTATAGAAGAATGTTTCAATGATTGAAATAAAGAGTTTAGAATCTTGTAACCATCTTTGTATATAAGCATAGTATGTTCGCAGATTAGCGTATAAGTCCAAATCCGGGAGCCTAAAGTATGCATACTTGTGTGTATACAAAAAGCTTGTAGGAGATTGGGTAAGTATGCGTAATCGTACCCATACCGGTGGAAAGTTCACATCCGTGAATTTCTACTGAGTTTGAAAACTAAAACAAACTCAAATCTGGTTACCTAAAGTACACATACCCGTACGCATACTTAAGTGGTTACTTTCTAAAATCGATTGTACATGAACCTAAAACATTTATCAATAAGGAATGAATCTTTGCAAACCGTGACTATAATGTTCATGCATTGATTAGAGTGAATCAAACCGATTTTGCTACAATTGTGTTCTTGTATAAATCCATGAGAATATAGCAATTGAAAAAATCTTTAACTAGTTTCATTTGAGTCATTTGAACTAGTTATGGTTAAGATGAATAAGGTTGATGTGAGAGTAATCATATGGCTAACCTCGGGTTAACTATTTGTGAACCAACATGGTGTACAAATTTGGGTACGGTTACATAAACCTAAATGAGGGTATATTTCATTTGTGTGTAACAAGCTAAGTTCGATCTAACGGTGAATATTGAATGCTTTGTTACCAAGGTAACTTGGACTGCAAACCCTGATTTGAAAACTATATAAAGGAGAACTCTAGCAACTGGGAAACCTAATCCCCACAGCTCCTGTGTGTTACTAGTTGCATAACTAGAGTAGATTCTCCTATAACCTTAGGTTTCTTCTCGAGACCCTGCAGGTTAACGACTTGAATACTTCATTGGGATTGTGAAGCCAGACCCAACTATTATCTTTGTAGTTGTGTGATCTGATCTTGCGGTTTCTATCGTGTTGAGTGCAATCGAAATAATTGGCCCGAGATTTTATATCTCCGATAGGCAAGATAAAAAAGTAGTCACAAACACTTCGTCTCATTGTTTGTAATTCCACAATAACTTGTTTCGCTAGTCGATTAAGTTTATTGTGAGGTGATTGATAATTCTAGGCTGTTCTTCGGAAATATAAGTCCGGGTTATCAATTGGTTCCTGTTCACCTTGATTTATCAAAAGACGGAACAAAAACTCGTAGGTATTTCTTTGGGAGACAGATTTATCTATTATCGCAGACTTTTCTGTGTGATACAGATTTGTTTATTAAAGTCTTCGACTTTGGGTCGTAGCAACTCTTAGTTGTGGGTGAGATCAGCTAAGGGAATCAAGTATGTAGTATCCTGCTGGGATCAAAGACGTAAGGAGCGCAACTGTACCTTGGATCAGTGTGAAATTGATTGGGGTTCAACTACAGTCCATACCGAAGTTAGTTTGTAGTAGGCTAGTGTCTGTAGCGGCTTACTACAGTGTGTGTTCAATCTGGACCAGGTCCCGGGGTTTTCCTGCATTTGTGATTTCCTCGTTAACAAAACTTCTGGTGTCTGTGTTATTTATTTTCCACATTATATTTTGTTATATAATTGAAATATCACAGGTTGTGTGTTGAATCGATCAATCGGGAAATCCAACCTTTGGTTGTTGATTGAAATTGATTGATCCTTGAACATTGGTCTTTGGTACAGTGATTTCTCTTGTATTCAATTAGACTCGCAGATATTTATTTGCTTGAGTAAGTATTGAATCGAGAAAGTGAGATATAACTCTTTGATATATACTTTTAATAAGATTGAGTCTGATTGTCTAGTTGATTCTCTTGAAACTATATTGGAGTTTGTCCATACAGATTGCTAAGCGAAATATTGGGTGTGGTTGTTAGACCCCCGATTTTTAAATATTAGTAATATCAGGGTGACACCAAGCTATTTTGTCTTTTCGTGACCAAACAAAATGAAGGCTTCACCAAAAAGGGGTCTTTTCTTTATATTATTATTATTATTATTATTATTATTATGAAGAGGGCCACCAAGGGCGATTTATTGCAAAACAAATAACAAGGTCTTTACACAGTGTTGGTTAGTAGCCTAGCAATAATCTGGGCCCCAACACCTTTCTGAATAATTACGCCTAACCTATGGAAGAGTAGACTGCATATCTTATAGTTGGCATCGTGGATGGATAGGCAGTTACTCAACCTTTTTAGAAAATAAAAATAAAATCTTCACTTAGTTCGCCTAAAGTGATGAAATCCAGAACCCCGAGACCATAACCATTGGAAATACACTTGTCTAAGTATTTTTGTTTCTTACGTGTAACTGCAACAGTGATGGCCTGAACAGGCACAAAAGAGCAAGTTCTCGCGCTTGTGAATGGAGAGACGCCAGTGACATCGAAGCAGACCTTTTTCCCATTTTCCCAGTTATACACTAAGATATCAGCAGGTTTCATTCCAGTTGCATTGTTAGATAAAAACCAAGCGAAGCCTCTTTTCGTGCAGTAACACCGGCCTTGAAACACATATCGTAAACCCCGTATCTAACCATATCGTGTCTGAATTTAAGGCCCACATCTTTAACACTATGCACGGCGTGATCTCCATAAACGTCCATAGGTTTGGCGCAGCTTGAACATTTAGAGTCTGCTGAAAACATGGGAATGGCTAGACGATATTGGAGGACAACGTGAAACTGTCTAGGGCCGACAGCTTGATTGAGTACATCAATTGGGATATAGGAGTAAGTCCTCTCATATTGCCAAACGAATTATTGGGTGTGGTTGTTAGACCCCCGCATTTTCACCTGTGATATTTCAATTATAAAGATAAACAATATAATGCAGAAAAGAAATAACACGGACACCAAAAGTTTTGTTAACGAGGAAATTGCAAATCAGAAAAACCCCGGGACCTAGTCCAGATTGAACACCAAACTGTATTAATCCGCCACAGAAACTAGCCTACTACCAATTAACTTCGGACTTCAATGTAGTTGAGACCGAATTAAACCCTCCCAACAATTCAATTACAGTCGCATACGCCTCTTCAATCCCAGCAGGATTCTGCGCAATTGATTCCCTTAGCTGACGTCACACCAACTAAGAGTTGCTTCAACTCAATTTAAGACTTTAAACCAATCTGCCTCCCACAGATAAGCCAATATGTGATTTCCTTTGCAATCAAAAAATTAGATCAAGGTGATGGAAATTGATAGCAATAGACAAAGTCTAGCTAACCTCAAAATTCGGACTTATGCAACCCGAAGTGCAGCCTAGGTTATTATTCACCTCACAAGTATAAAACTTTTGGAATCAACAAAGTTTGAGACGAAGAGAACTTTGATAATTTTTATCTATCTTTTTCAAGTGAGTAGCTCAAAAATCGAAAAAGATCAGGATACTCGAGTTATCAGATAAACAATAGCTGGACCTGGCTTCACGAATCGCTATGAAGTCTTTGTAGTCGGTAAATGCTAAAAGGGTTTTAGGAAGAGGACGAATCTAGTACAACTAGGACACACCAAGAAAAGTAGTGTCGGGATTCAAAGATCCCAGTTGTTTGAATTTCCTCTTTTATAGACATACAAAAAGCTTTAGGTTTAAGCTAAGATAGGTTTGAAACCAAGAAAACAATATCCACCATCAGATGAATCTTTGAATCTGATTTACATAACGAGATATACACTCTGGTTATGATGAAACGTAACTGAACCATGTATAAGATCACCCTCATGAATAGTTAGTCGAAGCTAGCCAATTGAACTACAAGCTTGATCATTTTCATAAACACCCAAAAATTAACTTGAAACACAATCAACTGATCTAATATGTCTATAGTGTTTTCAGAGATTATTCAAATGTAAATTATCTTGGAGAAATAACTTATGTGCATATGAATTTAATCGACATGGTAAGTAGGTATACAAGGTACAATCACTTAACCCGTTCGTGAACAGTTATGTCACAGTACGTGTACCGATATGTAAACCTTAAGACATAACCGAGTTCCGGAGTTCACAGAACTTTTTTGGTATGCATACTAGTATGGATACCATTTAAACATAACGAGTTCCGGAGTCCACAAAAATTTTGTGGTATGCGTACTCATATGGATACCATTTAAACATAGCCACGTTACGGAGTCCATAGAACTTTTCTGATACGTGTATCGGTACAGATTCACGAGTTCACAGACTTCCAAAGGTGTGCATACGAATATGCGACCAAAAATTTGTTTGTCGATATATAACTAGTTTGTTTCGTATACTGAGTACATACATTACGGCTTCAAACTTATAACAGTTTTCCCAGTTTGTAAGACTAGTATCTACACTGTCTTATATCTTAATCTACAATAGTTCTATATTTCTCTAAATCGATTCAAAACATTCCCAAATAACATCAATGACACATATCTCTGTTCCAAGATATTTTCGAATGATAATTCTTGAATCATGATTTTGATTGCGAACAACAAATTGTCCTTAACCGAAATCCATCAAGTATGAATAAATATTCATTAAGCTTAGTCATATTTCGAGAAGTATCTTAACTTTGTAATTGGTTCTCGACTCTAAATTCTTGATATGCTTATGATAGTCTTAATTAGTTATGCGACAACATCTCATAGATAGAAAGATGAATATAACTTGAGAAATAAGTGGTTCAGTCTTCACTTACCTGAAGAAGTTCTCCAAAAGCTTCTGTTGATCTTCGTCTTCAAATGGTAGAACGCAATGATGACTGCAGTGAAGTTTGTTTCTAAACTACACTTCTATCCTAATATGAGACTTAATTAATTGTAGACTAGAAATCAAGTTATAGTTTTGACAATTAAATTTGACAACAATCTTGAGATAGCAACACTTGTGAGTTCGACCGAGCAATGCTCTAATACTATTCTCTTATAACTATTGTCTATGAAATAAAATATATAATTGATAGCTTTCCTTCAACTATTTTCACACCTGCAAGAATGACCAGCTCAAATATACCATATGAAACAGTTGTTCTTGAGGAAGAGGATGGAAAGGAAGAAACTTCAATAAGTGGATCTTCAAAAAGGGTAGCTATGGGTATGGATAAACAAAGGTCGTTTTATGCTAAGACCATTAAGGATCTGGTTAACACCTGTAATTATTCTAAGTTTGAAATTTCAAATCTACAATTGCAATTAAATAACATGGTCGACAGCCAAGCCAAAATCCTTGAGGAACATAAGATAATAATTAGAAATAAAAATAATCTTATCTCAGAATGCAGAAAAACCAGGGAATTTGTTCATATCATCAATCGCAAGGTTGACATTCTTACTCACGAACATGGCGTTTCCGTTGTTAAGAGAGTCCAGAACATCATCAAAACCTTCTATGATAGGCTACTTGAAAGGTATGAAGAGATCAATGAAGTTTAATTCTTTCTCAATGTTCTTTAGGAAATCCTTTTTATTTTTACTAGTTAACTCCTTGTAGGAATTTTTATTCTTATTGTTTAAGGAGGAACACTAGCTTTAGGAGTAGTTTTTATATGTGACACTAGCTATTCCGAATAATATCATCTTGCATGTTTAAAGTTTATTAATTAAATTTTATTTTGGAAGATGACTTGCAATACTTAATCTTCATGGATTGTATTGCTTAATTTGTGAGATTTGTTCTTTGCTATCATATTTTGGTGATTATAACAGATTTCTCATATGTTCTCATAAGTTAAACTATTACTCTTGTTGAAAGAGGAGTAAACCATTTTCAGAATTGCAGTATTGATCTCTCCATGATTGCATAACCGACAAGGAATAAGTGGTGAACTCTAATCTCGACGTCCGTACGTGCCTATAGAAGATATAATTCTTATGTTGAGTAATATCTCTACGTCCTCAGCCTGACCATCTGGTTATCGGTCATAAACCAATAATCTGAAAATCTGGTAGTCCATCCAGACAACAATCTGCAATTCTAATAACAGCTTCATAAATGCGTTAGCACAAGATAAAAATATTAAAGCTATCACTTTATGGAAGTTTCCCCCACACTTAGCCCTTTCTACACTTTGAAGTGGATAAAGAACATAGAATTCGGGAACTTCAAAAAGTTCTTCAGCATGGTGAACCTGCACAATACTAGAATCAAACACATCAAGTGTTAAATACTTAGAAGCAAAATAATCCGTTAAAATTTTGGAAGGGCACAACTCCAATCCCAAGTGAGGTATTTTACTAAAAGATGGATTAACAACTCTTTGAGAATCTACTTCAATTGGATGAAAAGGATCAATAAATATAGAATTATGCAAAGGATTAGACAAACCTTTTATCAGATCCTCATCTTTCTTAATTAATAGTAAATTATTTACCTCAAGTGTATCTTGGTCCTCTATCGAACTCTTAAAATCTGCTTCAACCGAAATCTCAGCATTATTATATTCCTTGACAAGCTCAATTGGGTCTTCCACGACTTCAATCAATTTGGTTTCATTCTCAATCTCAATATTTTCAACACTTTCGTCATCAGAATCCTCTTCAAGAAAAATTTCTTCGGTGCAACTCCTAAAATCTTCGCTTGAGTACGTTACACCATTTACAACAACGTTTATGTCATATTCATCCTCCTCCTTTTGAATAGGCGAATGATCATTATTATGATCCGGAGTTCAAATAACATTACCACTATTGCAAGGATTTTCCAAAGGTTGCTCATCTTCATCAGAGTCTTCGTCAACCTCATAATCTTCCCTATCCAACGATACTGGAATTCCATATTTATAGACCTTTCAATTTCTTGAAGAGTCTTCACTGATGCTCCATCTTCTTCCAGATGATTATATCTCTTAATAAGTTTTCTGATATTTACACGTTTTTTATCATTACTCACAATAGAGTACCTATACCGCAACTCTTCCCTTTGAATGGGTGAAATATGAGCAGTATGAGTGGGTTTGGTTACACTATCATAAGTTTTGAGTTCAAAACTCTCGGTCATCTGCTAGAAAACAATTGATCAGAAACATAACTATCATTTTATCCTCGTGATTGTTACCTTACATGCCCGTCATAAGGTTGTTGACATGTATGAGAATACCCATAAGGTTTCGTGGTATATTGATCATAGCCCAAAGATTGGTTTTGATTATACCCATAGGATGGTTGGTAGTTGTCATAAGAATGAGATTGAAAACCATATTGATTACCACTGTTGTATGTTGATTGGTCTTGTGCTCCGTACATGTTATTTCCGTAAGGAAACATGACGACTCACTAGAAAGATAAAATCAAAATAAAAATATAAAAACAAAAACAAGCTAAACAAATAACAAATCAATTAGCGTCTGTTCCCTGGCAGCGGCGCCAAAATTTGATGCGTTTCATAACCACAACAAATTAATTAAGATATTTCTCACTAATTAACTGGTAATATAGCGGTAGTAAGAGATCGTTCCCACAGAGAGTTGTGTAATTGATATGTTATTTAGATAGCAAAATAAGATAAAACAAAAGGGGGGTTGGTTGTAAGATGGATAAGAAGACAAAAATAAAGAAAAGAGATGATAAAGGAATCCTTCGCCGTTACCAAATGATAACTGGATTAGAATACTTATTTATCTTTCGTTAGAACCATTCATCACCAACCGTAGAATAACAGTTAGATCAGTGTCATTCCCAAAACTCCTTGTGTCACTGGATATAGAAGTTTTCAACTACCAGATTCTATTCAACGAACCACCAAGTAGTAGATCACTCAAGGTGTAATCCAATCGAATGCTTTAAGCTTTGTGAATTTAGGTTGATCCCAGTAGTTGAACTCTTAGATCAAGGTCCACTTGCTGATGTTATCTTCACTCGCAATAGCTCCACAGAATCCCTCTGCAAGGTCTCGCTATGTCTACTTGTGTATAAAGTCAATCGGCGATTACTTATCTCATAACTTCCACTAGCAATAAAACAATCAATAGACTAATCTAGTAGGCCTCCCAAATCAATCTAAGAATCATTCATAAACCCTAAATATAGTAAAGACAAACGATGATGATAAAAACTCCAAACAAACTTGTATAATAATAAAGCTTCACGCTAGCACATTGAATTCATCTTCAATCAATCAAATGTTTAACTAACATAATTACAAGAAGAATAGGTTCCCCCTAAAGGGGTAAACCCTAGGTTTTGATATAAAAGATAATAAAGGATGTCTTCTTAAGGCTCTGGATGTTAGGCTTTAGAATCCTTTCGGGACCGTGTTTCCTTGAGTTGCAAGTCAATTTCGCGTCCAAATATGTCCCAGGAAGTTGTCAGGTTCGGCTCATAACTTGCCGACCTTTTGCAGATGAACCTGACAAGTGAAAATTACTCCAGGCGAGTGTTAGGTTCGGCTCACTTGATCATATTGGTTTTGAGCCGAACATCCTCCTGTATACTCTTCGAAATTATTGATTTTTAAGCTCCAGGTTCGGCTGACTCGAGCTGATGAAGTTATCATCCGAACCTTTCTCTGTAACTTCAAGTATTTCAACCTTGTTTTGCCTATAACTTCTTCGTCCGAACTCGGAATGACCTCATTCTTTTTGCGTTCTTTTCGTATTCTCGTTCTGTTCAAGATGATGTTAAGAACTACTAGATTTGAATGAGTTGAATTTGGACTTTGTCCTTCCTTCATTGATAGACTCCACTTCCCTTTTCATTTAAGCACTTTGCAGCTCCTTTTTGGATGATTCACCTGATATGACACATAAACTAGAAAATAATTATAATAATAAGTAATATGCAAGAATTATAGTTAAAACAAGTACGGAATTGACATTTTAAACATGTAAATTAAGTACTTATCAAATTCCCCCACACTTAGCTTTTGCTAGTCCTAGAGTAAACTACCTAAAATACAACAACTCCATGTCGTCGAGGATGCACATGCACTTCGCAAATGCAACATGCCTTTAAACCCCTAGGTGTCCCTAGTGGTCGATTTATAGTCTCGTGAGGGCTTACGAGAGGAATACCCACAAAACCTACTCCGACTTCAAAGCGTTCCAGCGTCCCAAACATCCAAAGAGCTATGAGGACATAGAGTTTTTGCATGCTGGTAATAAGAAGTTAGAAATACCAAAGAACATATTCTCATTCTTAAATGTTGAGTGACAAATAACCACACCATAATGAGAGAACGCGTGTTTGAGAGCGATCAATAAGCATTTCGCCTCAACTTCTGCCTCAGTTAAAAGGATTTTATGATAATTTGACTCAATAAGACGGATTTTTTATGGGTCTCACATGTGTGCAGGTAGGAATGAAGAGAGAAATCCTACAGACGTTGGATGGTGGGAAGGAAAGATTACGAATTATTTCTGGAGACTCTACAAAATCGTGGAAAATAAAGATATTTTTCTGATGATCTCTAAGAAAGGAAATCAACCATTATTGCGAGGATGAGAGTACTTACCACCTTCACATATGATTGCAATGATGATAACACCACTCTCACAACATCCAATAGAAACGTCTTCCTTCGGATCGTCTTCTTCATCTTCTTGGTCTTCGGTCTTCAACTGTTAATGATAAAATCTTGAACTTCATAAAACTTTGACAATTTGTAACTATTTTCCTTAATTTCCTTGTTGCTTGAAACTTCTTTATATATTTTTCTTCCCCATGGCTTATTAAATAAAAACAATATAACTAGTTTTTCCGTCTTTTTTTTAAGACAAGAAAAATAATACAAAAATAACAATGAAAATGGCCATGGTGAAGTACTTTACCGCTTGATTCTTCACAACTTGTATTGTCTCGTATCATAAACTTCAATATCTCTCATCTTTTGAATTTCTTCGCTCTTATAAATAAGTCTTCATACTTGGATATAGAATTCTGCCCCTTATATGTAAGTCTTCAACATGTATATAAAAATCTGCTCATTGTATGTTGCTTTACTTGGATATGAAATTTTGCTCTTCCTTGTATTGTTGCTTGTAAACCTCAAACGTCCTCAACTTTCCTTGTATACTTTGATGTCGCTCCACTTGTTGATGATGATGGTGTTTCTATGGACCTGTTGTTGGCGAGAGAGAATGGTGCTAACTTCAAATCAAACTACAAGAAGGTGGTTTTCATCTATAGACATCACCCTCATGATTGACAAAATTAGCACTCAAGAGATCAAAGAGTAGTTCTTCTATTGGTGGGAGGTTGGGTAGCTTACCATTCTACCCGGAATTAATGTACGGTAACACACACTCAAAAGAAAGATCTTTAGTCAGCTACAAATAAATTTTGGTCTGGTGCCTCAGTTGATATGAAAATAGGTAGTCTCCACTAATGATTGATCAGCAACTCTAATAATGCATTTCTCCCTGCTCCTCATTTGCATCACCGACATGATTAAATCCATTATTTAACACTCTAACAAGCAAGAAATCCGAATATAGTTCCCTAACGCTTCCAAGTTCAGTTACATCGGTCAGAATTCTCTATGTAAACATACCTAGAAGTATGCTAGTGACACTAAAATCTCTATAAACTGGAGGTTTTTTTTTTAATGCAATATTTACAAATTTTTTGAAAAAACTCTATATGCAAAATATTCAAACACTCCCCCACACTTAAAGTTTACATTGTCCTCAATGTAATTGACTCGTCCTAAGTAAAATCAAGGTGGGAAATCCTAATATGATATGAAAAAGAAGAAAACTAAAAACAAAAGGATAGAAAATATACAATGGGTTGCCTCACATTCAACGCTTAGTTTAACATCCTCAGCCTAACCCTCTGGTTATCGGCCATAAACCAATAATCTGAAAATCTGGTAGTCCATCCAGACAACAATCTGCAATTCTAATAACAGCTTCATAAATGCGTTAGCACAAGATAAAAATATTAAAGCTATCACTTTATGGAAGTTTCCCCCACACTTAGCCCTTTCTACACTTTGAAGTGGATAAAGAACATAGAATTCGGGAACTTCAAAAAGTTCTTCAGCATGGTGAACCTGCACAATACTAGAATCAAACACATCAAGTGTTAAATACTTAGAAGCAAAATAATCCGTTAAAATTTTGGAAGCGCACAACTCCAATCCCAAGTGAGGTATTTTACTAAAAGATGGATTAACAACTCTTTGAGAATCTACTTCAATTGGATGAAAAGGATCAATAAATATAGAATTATGCAAAGGATTAGACAAACTTTTTATCAGATCCTCATCTTTCTTAATTAATAGTAAATTATTTACCTCAAGTGTATCTTGGTCCTCTATCGAACTCTTAAAATCTGCTTCAACCGAAATCTCAGCATTATTATATTCCTTGACAAGCTCAATTGGGTCTTCCACGACATCAATCAATTTGGTTTCATTCTCAATCTCAATATTTTCAACACTTTTGTCATCCGAATCCTCTTCAAGAAAAATTTCTTCGGTGCAACTCCTAAAATCTTCGCTTGAGTACGTTACACCATTTATAACAATGGTTATGTATATTCCTCCTTCTGAATAGGAGAGTGATCGCTATTATGATCCGGAGTTGAAATAACATTACCACTATTGCAAGGATTTTCCAAAGGTTACTCATCTTCATCAGAGTCTCCGTCAACCTCATAATCTTCCCTATCTCAACGATATTGGAATTTCATTTTTATAGCCCTTTCAATTTTTGAAGAGTCTTCGCTAATGATCCATCTTCTTCCAGTTGATTATATCTCTTAATAAGTTTTATGATATTTACACATTTTCTATCATTACTCACAATAGAGTACCTAGACCGCAACTCTTCCCTTTGAATGGATGAAATATGAGCAATACGAGTGGGTTTGGTTACACTATCATAAGTTTTGAGTTCAAAACTCTCGGTCATCTGCGCATTACTAGAAAACAATTGATCAGAAATATAAATATCCTTCCATCCTCGTGATTGTTCACTTACATGCCCGTCATAAGGTTGTTGACATGTATGAGAATATGCATAAGGTTCCGTGGTATATTGATCATAGCCCAAAGATTGGTTTTGATTATACCCATAGGATGGTTGGTAGTTGTCATAAGAATGAGATTGAAAACCATATTGATTACCACTGTTGTATGTTGATTGGTCTTGTGCTCCGTACATGTTATTTCCCCGGCAGCGGCGCCAAAATTTAATGCGTGTCGTAACCACAACAAATTAATTAACATATTTCCCACTAATTAACTGGTAATATAGCGGTAGTAAGAGATCATTCCCACAGAGAGCTGTGTAATTGATATGTCATTTAGATAGCAAAATAAGATAAAACAAAAGGGGGGTTGGTTGTAAGATGGATAAAAAGACAAAAATAAAGAAAAGAGATGATCAAGGAATCCTTCGCTGTTACCAAACGATAACTGGATTAGAATACTTATTTTTCTTTCGTTAGAACCATTCATCACCAACCGTAGAATAACAGCTAGATCAATCAATTAGAATATCCAACCTTGGGTAAACATGTAAATTAAGAACTTATCAGTTGTGCGTTAAGATCAATCAATTAGAATATCCAACCTCGGGTTGTTGATTTACATTGATTGACACTTGAACATTGGTCTTTGGTACCGTTCAAGTAATTCCTCTTATATTCAATCGGGATCGCAGATTTCTATTTGATGATTGCGGATTGACTTAAGAGTTAGAGATGTTAAACTCTTTGATATACTTTATTCTAGATTGAGTCTGACTATCTAGTTGATTCTCTAGAAAGTGTATTGGAGTAAGTCCTCTCAGATTGCCAAACGAATTGTTGGGTGTGGTTGTTATACCCCCGCATTTTCACCTGTGATATTTCAATTATAACGATAAACAATATAATACAGAAAAGTAATAACACCGACACCAGAAGTTTTGTTAACGAGGAAATCGCAAATGCAGGAAAACCCCGGGACGTAGTCCAGATTGAACACCAAACTGTATTAAGCCGCCACAGAAACTAGCCTACTACCAATTAACTTCGGACTTGAATGAAGTTGAGACTGAATTAAACCCTCCCAGCAATTCAGTTGTAGTCACAGACGCCTCTTGAATCCCAGCAGGAATCTGCACAATTGATTCCCTTAGCTGAGTCACACCAACTAAGAGTTGTTTCAACTCAATTTAAGACTTTAAACCAATCTGCCTCCCATAGATAAGTATATATGTGATTTCCTTTGCAATAAAAAAATTAGATCAAGGTGATGGAAATTGATAGCAACAGACAAAGTCTATCTAACCTCAAAATTCGGACTTATGCAACTCGAAGTGCATCCTAGATTATTATTCACCTCACAAGTATAAAAAAACTTTTGGAATCAACAAAGTCTGAGACGAAGAGAACTTTGATAATTTCTATTTACCTTGTTCAAGTGAGCATCTCAACAGTCAAAAAAGATCAGGATACTCGAGCTATCAGATAAACAATAGCTGGACCTGGATTCACGAATCGCTATGAAGTCTTTGTATTCGCTAAACGCTAAAAGGGTTTTAGGAAGAGGACGAATCTAGTTACAACTAGGACACACCAAGAAAAGTAGTGACGGAATTCAAAGATCCCAGTTGTTTGAATTTCCCCTTTTATAGACATTCAAAAAGCTTTAGGTTTAAGCTAAGATATCTTTGGAACCAAGAAAACAATATCCACCATTAGATGAATCATTGAATCTGATTTACATAACGAGATATACACTCTGGTTAGGATGAACCGTAACCGAACTGTGTATAAGATCACCCTCATGAATAGTTAACCGAAGCTAGCCAACTGAATTAGAAGCTTGATCATTTTCATAGACACTTAAGAATTAACTTGAAACACAATTAAGTGATCAAATATGTCCATAGTGTTTTCAGAGATTATTCAAATGTAAATTATCTCGGAGAAATAACTTATATGCATATGAATTTAATCGACATGGTAAGTAGGCGTACAAGGTACAATCACTTAACCCGTTCCTGAACAGTTATCTCACAGTACGTGTACCAGTATGTAAACCTTAAGACATAACCGAGTTCCGGAGTTCACATAACTTTTTTGTATGAATACTGGTATGGACTCCATTTAAACATAACGAGTTCCGGAGTCCAAATTTTTTTTTTGGTATGCGTACTCGTATGGACGCAATTTAAACATAGCCGCGTTCCGGAGTCCATAGAACTTTTCTGATACGTGTACCTGTATGGATACCAAACCGGTTCCGTAACCATCAGTTCCTTTCTAGTACGCATACTGATTTGCTTATCGATCTAGATTCATGAGTTCACAGACTTCCAAAGGTGTGCATACGAATATGTATACCAAAAATCTATTTGTCGATATATAACTAGTCCGTTTCGTATACTGAGTATCTTCATTACGGCTTCAGACTTATAACAGTTTTCCTAGTTTTTAAGACTGGTATGTACACTGTCTTATATCCGAATCTACAATAGTTCTATATTTCTCTAAATCGATTCAAAACATTCCCAAATAACATCAATGACACATATCTCTGTTCCAAGATATTTTCGAATGGTAATTCTTGAATCATGATTTTGATTGCGGACAATAAATTGTCCTTAACCAAAATTCATCAAGTATGAATAAATATTCATTAAGCTTAGCCATATTTCGAGAAGTTTCTTAACTTGGTAATTGGTTCTCGACTCAAATTCTTGATATGCTTATGATAGTCTTAATAGTTATGCGACAACATCCCATAGATAGAAAGATGAATATAACTTGAGAAATAAGTGGTTCAGTCTTCACTTACCTGAAGAAGTTCTCCAAAATCTTCGGTTGATCTTCACCTTCAAATGGTAGAACGCAATGATGATTGCAGTGAAGTCTGTTTCTTAACTACACTTCTATCCTAATCTGAGACTTAACTAATTGTAGACTAGAAATCAAGTTATAGTTTTGACAATTAAATTTGACAACAATATTGAGATAGCAACACTTGTAAGTTCGACCGAGCAATGATCTAACACTATTCTCTTTTAACTCTTGTCTATGAAAAAAAATATATAGTTGATAGCTTTCCTTCAACTATTTTGACACCTGCAAGAATGAGCAGCTTAAATCGACCATATGAAACAGTTGTTCTTGAGGAAGAGGATGGTAAGGAAGAAACTTCAATCAGTGGATCTTCAAAAAGGGTAGCTATGGGTATGGATAAACAAAGGTCGTTTTATGCTAAGACCATTAAGGATCTGGTTAACACCTGTAATGATTCTAAGTTTGAAATTGCAAACCTACAATTGCAATTAAATAACCTGGTTGACAGTTAAGACAAAATCCTTGAGGAACATAAGATAATAATTAGAAATCAAAAGAATCTTATCTCAGAAAGCAGAAAAACCAGGGAATTTGTTCGTATCATCAATCGCAAGGTTGGCATACTTACTCACGATCATGGCGTTTCCGCTGTTAAGAGAGTCAAGGACATCATCGACACCTTCTATGACAGGCTAGTTGAAAGGTATGAAGAGATCAATGAAGTTTAATTCTTTCTCAATGTTCTTTAGGATTTCCTTTTTATTTTTACTAGTTAACTCCTTGTAGGAATTTTTATTCTTATTGTTTAAGGAAGAACACTAGTTGTTGGAGTAGTTTTTATATGTTTTTTTTTTACTCAAAAAGGGCAATATATTAGATTAGGACAGTAACACCAATAAGGAGATGGTGTATTGTCAAAAAAAAATAAAATACAGAGCTCAATTATAGTAGAGATAGAGTTACACAGGGCCAAGCATTGCTTCCCAATTGTTCATTACTTGACTGATAGAAATATCATCAAAAATATTATGAGTAATAGACCAGTTGTAAATGAGAATTTTGACACTATCAATAATCTCATCCAACTTCTTGTATTTCTCATTGAAATGTCTGTTATTTCTCTCAATCCAGATTGCCCACCATATTGCAAAACGTATTAAATCCCAAATTCTTGTACTTTTAGATAAATTTGATCCCTTTTTCATGTTCCATTCCCATAGAGTTTTCCTAAATGATTGCTGAAATACCCACTGCAATCTATAACCTTTCATAAAATATAACCATACCTCTCTTGTAGTCTGACAATGCAGAAAAATGTGATTAATTGACTCAGCATCTTTTTTACATAGCAGACATCCATTCACCATAATCATACCCTTCAGTTTATCACACGTTGGTGCAACATCATAACACAAACACCACACAAAAAATATAACTTTTTGTGGGATTGTTGGATTCCACAAACTCTTATGAGGGAAGGAAATAAGGCCATCATCTTCTAAAGCCTTGTAGCAACCTGCAACAGAAAAATAATCACCAAATTTCCAAATTATTTGATCATCTCCACCATCTGAGTTAATGACTGGCAAAAGAGGAATTAGCCGAGACACTTCCTCTACTTCCTCCTCCTTTAAAGCCTTGCAAAAATTCAAGTCCCAACCTTCATTTTAACAAAAGTCTTTAATAGTAGCATCTTTTGATCTACTAATTTTATATAAAGCAGGGAACAAATCCTTCATAGAATGACCATTGACCCAATTGTCTTTCCAGAACACACATTTGTTGCCACTGTTAACATGGATTCTTGAACTGTCTTCTACCTGCTCTTTACTTTTTAGAATTCCTGTCCATAAACTCTTCCCTATTGGCTTCTTTGTAAGATTAGGATAAAAAGAATTGATATTGCCTCCAAATTTCTGATTAACAATTCTTCTCCACAATGCATTTTTCTCAACACCATATCTCCAAATCCACTTGGCATGTAAAGATTTATTCATTAATCTTAGCTTCTTTATACCCACACCTCCACCATCCTTTGGCAAAGTTACATTCATCCAGCCTACCCAGCTTTTCTTAGGTTTTGAAACAGATGCTCCCCACAAAAATGTCTCATAATCTTCTCCATCTTTTTTTCCACAAAAACTGGTAATTGAAAAAGAGAAAGTTAGTAGACATGCAAACTTGATAAAACACTTTGAATGAGCATCAACCTACCACCCTTAGATAAGTACTTTCTTTGCCAAGAGTTCAGCTTCTCCTGAAATTTTTGAAGTATTATCTCCCAAAATCCAGCAGCTTTTGATTTACTGCCTAAAGGGATGCCAAGATAGTTTATAAGAAATGAAGCTAGATGACAACCAAAAACCGTAACACATTCAGCTGCAGACTGAGCATCCCCCACTGGAACAATTGCACTTTTGTTGTACTTAACTTTCAAATTTGAAATAAGCTCAAAAGCAAGTAAGATGTTTTTTAGATTCAATATCTGATCAACATTATCATCTAAAAAGACAATGAGATCATCTGCAAATTGCAAATGATGTATTGCTTCAACACCAGCAACATGACTAAACCCATGAATTAGCTCAAGTGAAGCAGTCTTTTTGATGAGAAGAGAAAGAACTTCAACAACAATTATAAACAGAAAAGGAGATAGTGGATCTCCTTGTTTAATTCCCTTGCTGCTTCTGAATAATGAAGAAGCACCTTCATTAATACACATGGCAAATCTTGTTTTAGAGACAATCCATTTAATCCAATTCCTCCAGATCACCCCAAAGCCAAATCTTGAAAGTGTATAATCCAAGCAACTCCAGCTAATACTATCAAAAGCTTTATGAAGATCAACCTTCACCACCAAACCAGGATTTTCATATCTTTACCTTGAATCAATTAATTCAGATGCAATGAGAATGCCATCTGTGATTTGTCTATTGTCTACAAATGCTCCATGGAACTCAGATATAATAGATGCCATTACTACTTTCAACCTGTTTGCTAGCAATTTAGTTATGATCTTGTACGCACCACCAATTAAACTTATAGGTCTGAAGTTATTCATAGTCACAATACCTTCACATTTGGTAATCAAGATAATGTTAGTACAATTGAGTTTCCAGTCCAATGCACCACTGAGTTCAAACTCCTTAATGACAGCCATAAGATCCAATTTGATAATATCCCAAACAGCCTTATAAAACTCCATAGTGAACTCATCAGGGCCAGTAGATTTGTTTGAGCCAAAACCCCATATTAACTTCTTTACTTCTTCCATCTCAAAAGGCTTTTCCAATATAATAACATGCTGGACAGAAATAGTTGGAACTGCTAAACCTTCAAATTTTGGCTTGTTAGTAGTATCTTCACTGAAAAAATTCTTGTAGAAATTTGTAGCTTCTTCACTTATCATGTGACATTTCACCCTCAATGATCAAAGAGTTAATAGAGTTTACTCTTTGATTATAAGAAGCATTTTTATGAAAAAAACTTTGAATTCCTCTCACCATCAGCTAGCCACTTCCCTTTTGATCTTGCAAACCATTTCCTTGCTAAGTTAAGAGAAGCTTTTTTGTGATTGAATTTAGAAACTTCCCTCTCAATGAAATCATCTTGAGATAAACCATTGATTTCTTCTAAACTATCTAAAACATCAATTTTAACCTCCAAATTATCCACTTATTTCTGCAAAGAACCAAAAACCTCTCTTCCCCATTTTTTAATGAAAAACTTTAAGCCTTGAATTAATTTTGCAAACACATAACTAGGTCTCCCACTGAAAGTTAAGTTGGCCCACCAATTTTCCATTTGCTTTAAAAAATCAGGATGAGAAAGGTAATAGTTCTCAAATCTAAATGGAGGTTTAGACTGATTACCTGCATTACAATCAAGAAGGATTGGCGCATGATCTGAAATTGGCCTCCTTAATCTGTATTGGACAATTGAGATACATCTTTCCTCCCAGTCAGTTATGAACACAAACCTATCTAGCCTGCTCAATATAAGATGATTCTGAGAGTTGTTCCAAGTAAATGCACCACCATACATAGAAACATCCATCAAATTATTACGATTGATGAACTTTATGAAATTTTTTCTATTTGTGACACAACCTCCATCTTGATTTCTTTCAGACTGATACAAGATTGCATTCCAGTCGCCCCCTAGACACCATGGATCATGTAAGATAGTTCTTATATAAAATAATTCTTGCCAAAACTTCTCATAATCAGAAGAATTTGAAGCCCCATATACAGCTGTAAATAGCCATGTGAAATTATCAGTAATGTTCCTGAACTTCACAGTGACAGAGAAAGCTCCAATTAGCTCCTCTTCTTTGGACACAATTGCTGGATTCCACATGATAAGAATACCACTGGATCTACCTTCAGATGGTAGATACACATAGTCACATCCATTATTCCCCCATAAAACCCTAACTAAAGAATCATCAATCAATTTTTTCTTTGTTTCCTGAATGGTAACAATTGATGGGTTATTTCTTCTTATATCATTCCTAATTGCAGTGATTTTTACGTCATCACCTAAACCCCTAATATTCCAAGACAGGATTTTATGATCCATTCAAATCCATGGTGTCTCTAGCAGGTGAGTCTGATGAGTTAGGAGAAGAATAACTATTTACCTCAGCAGGAGAGTTCGACACTTTTCTATCTGAACTTAATGCTCCTCTTTGTTCTTCCAGAGACCAATCTTCATCCACTGAATCCTCATCCAGCTTCTCCAACCCATCAAAAGAATTTTGAACTTTCTGGTTTTCTAATTCAGACATTTTACGTCTAATTAGCATGTTTTTACACAAGATTCGTGATGAGGGATCATCACAGTGAATACCCATACATTTGTTGAATGAAAAATAGAAATCCACCATTTTGTTACTGTCTTGCTCTTGTGTTACAAGAGGTTCAGGAATCAATGCGACTGCTTCTTTTGAATTATCCGTCGAAGTTTTTGAATTTGAGATAGATTCTTTTTGATCCAATGGACCAGAAGCTATATCTTTATCCAACGGATTTGAAATCTCACTTTGATACCCAACAGACTTCGTTAAAGACATACTTAACGAGGCAACTACTGATTGGTCTTTGGTAGATTGGGTATGCAATGCCGGTTCTAAACCCGCACCCGACAAGTTACCAATACTACCTCCTATCAGGTTGACTCTGTTCGAAAGAGTATCCAACTGTATAGGCACAAAAAGTTCATGGGCATGAGATAACCCGAAATCTTTACATGAAGTTGGATTCCACCGCCCCACCTGGCCCATATAGTGAACTAATTGAGCTGAGTTGGTTGAGTCATGGGCAGGATCTAAGCCGAAACCCGAGTTTCTAAAGCCACTCAATGGGTTCCACCGCCCCACCTGGCCCATATTTTGACCCAAATTCGAAGACTGCTTTCCATAATCTTCATGTCGGCTAGAATGAGATACCGATTTAATAGCCGAGTCAGAGTTGAAAAGAGGATTTGCAACCCAGACCGAGTCCCGCCTTTCCTATTTCGATTCTTAACATTTGAATTTGATAATTCAAAATTATTATTTGACTTAGCAATATCACCCTGTAAAGGTGCCGATAAATTTAAAACTGCCGGACCATGAGAACCATTCTTATGTAGATGACCTCCCATGCCTGCAGAATCGGATTGAGAAGCGAAATTTCTAACAATAGCTGACCGTAGTCTTTGTTTGACCGGAAAAGGCACATCAGATTGAATAACCCGAGAATCACAATCATGATGATCATGAGTAAAATATGATGAAGAAGAACCCTTTGATTGAAGATCATGTAGCCATTCAATTGACAACCAAATGTTGTTGAATGAACTTGTAGCTGAGACTTTGGAAATCTCACAAGTTACTTCAATCTTACAACAATTAAGCTTCGAAAAATTCATTGTACTGTCATGAATGGACTTAAGAGAACCCCATTGAGAACAAATTTTCTCCAGGGATTCCCAGTTCCACAAGGAAAGAGGAAGACCACGAATTCCAAACCAATGAGATTTATTTTGTGAATCCCCATTGAATAAATTATCTGAGTCTTCCCACTGTTTAATTACTACCTTCATTTTTCCCAGAGAAAAAGATGCCGGAGAACTGAGTTTATGATATATATCCTCAGATTTAGAAGTAAAGAACGCCTTTCTTCCATTCAATGGTCGTAACAACAGTTTACCTTTCCAATTGAAAACCTTGTTGATAGCTCGCGCAATACCAGCCAGCCATTATGATAATCTAATATGATAATTAATAAACTTTAAACATGCAAGATGATAGTATTTGGAATATATGTGACATTAGCTATCCCAAATACTATCATCTTGCATGTTTAAAGTTTATTAATTAAATTTTATTTTGGAAGATGACTTGAAATACTTAATCTTCATGGATTGTATTGCTTATTTTGTGAGATTTGTTCTTTGCTATCATATTTTGGTGATCATAACAAATTTCTCATATGTTCTCATAGGTTAAACTCTTAACTCTTGTTGAAAGAGGAGTAAATCATTTTCAGAATTGCATTATTGATCTCTCCATGATTGCATAACCGACAAGGAATAAGCGGTGAACTCTAATCTCTACGTCCGTACATGGCTAGAGAAGATATAATTCTTATGTTGAGTAATATCACATAAGTGTTTGAGTCAGGTAAAATTGTTACCTGACTCGTTGGGCACATATATGGCTCGATTCAAAAGTTTTATATAACAATATTATTTTAATAATTTTTGAGTCGGATATAATAAGTCAGATTGTAATGGGTCAGATTCAGATGAGTAAGTTGAGTCTGAAAAACAAACAAACCGCTCGTTATTATTACTTGTGCTAACGTGTTTATTGGATTGGTGTTATTCTCAATTTATGTTGATTCTGATTTTGTACGCACTTTCTAATAAATGTCCACATGACATGTAAATTTTATCGGTTTACTTAAATTCAACAGTTATGAGGATGAGATTCTTAACACATGCGACAATAACACAAATTATTGAATCAAGTGTAAATCTCAAATTCACACTCTCCATGAAGTGTGCACAAAATGGTTTCATGATATCAAGAGTATAAACCACAGTTTGGCTAAGTTTGCATGTATAAGTGGTGGTCCAGATTTCATCTCACAAGACATAAATCCACGGTTTTGGTATTCCCATGAGACGCTTCTCTCACACGGTTTTCTGGTTTTATTTCCTTGCAAAATAAAAGGCCTCTTCTCCTTCATCTTCTTCCATTTACGTATATACTTGGGAGATCACCATTAGCAGAGAGAAAGAGGGAGGCAGAGGGTTTTACACTTGCAGACAATCGTTCGACTTCTTCATTCGAGTTCAATTCAAGAGATGATTTTGGATCTGTGTTGAATCATGCCATAGCTGTAAGTGGTTTCTGTATATTTTTTCCCTTTACAATATTTAAACATTATTCTTTTCTATCTTTGTGCATGTTGTAATTGATCAATAAAATCTTATCCATATTATTTCCATTTCTAAAGCTCAATTCCATGAAAAGAATTTTGCTAATTACATATATAGATTTTGATTATTATTGTTTTTGCTCCACCATTTCTTCTGAAGAATCTGTTTTTGATTACTATGAATCGTGTATTGATAAATAAGAAGATGATACTCCTTTTATCTTTTTTTTTTCTAATATTTTAGGAGTACTAGAAAAAAGGAATAGTCGACCTAATTGTTGTAGCTGCATTTTAGGAACAAAAATTGAGAAGTGTTGTTAGACCTATCTAGAAAGAAGAAATCCAATCGTTTTTGATGGATTTGAAATTAAAAGATAAAATCGATCAAAGTTAAATGATACATTGATCAATAATCTAGAAATTATATGTGCTTCATCATTCGTATATCCTGTGCAACATCCACTTTCCGGTAATCATAAGTCGCCGTCCATGGAGATCCGATTTCTGCAGTTTTTTTTTTCTTTTTTTTTCTCCAGTTCTAGACAGGGTTGTAATGGACTTCTTTAGCTTAAGTTTAAAGTTTCAATTCTAGGGTTTATTTGAGCTTTTCATTCATTTTTTTCTATGTATGCTTATTGAATATTGTATAGGATTAGGTCGTCTTCTTTAGGTGTGATTATAAAGAGTTCTACGATAATAATTATTTATAAAGTTTTGGTGATTTAAGGTGATTTGTCAACAGGGAAAGAGTACTTATTTCCTTCCAATGTTTGAGAAAAAGCTTTAAAATGAGTTTCGGCAGAGTAACGTTATGATCAAGACAGATGAGTGATAAGGTAAGTATTGTTATTGACTTATTCATAAGAATTTCTAATGACACAAGTAGTGGAGGAATTTTACATATTTTGATGTTATTTGCTTTATGGATATCCCAGATCTTTTAAACATTAGTTTTTGGTGAACTCTCAACAGGTCGGTGAATATTTCTTATTAAAAGCTACTGATTCATTTAGAGCTCTCAACGTTGCAACGGTACACTTGAGAAGATGCTTACTGTTAGAAATTTAAATGTCATTTCTATACTTAATGGCATATCATGTAAATCTATGGTGCTTGATTGCAGATCCGTTTGATGTGTCTTGGTGCATCCCTTCTCAAGTCGCGAATATTGGAGTGAAGAATTCAGTAAGAAAGCAACCAACCAAGATTGTAGTGATTGGTGTTTCTCTGATGTACCGTCTGCGCCAAAAGAATTTCTTTAGCATTGGTTTTGTTATTGCTCTAAGTGCAAATAATTGGTGATGTCGGCAACTGTGGTCACACAAAATGTAAACCCATGGTTAAGGAACCGTTGCCAGAGTATGTTATATACTCCCTCCGTTACTTTTTAATAGACCAGTTTCTATAAATAAATATTTCAAAAAAATAGGCCAGTTTTTTAATTGAGAAAGTCAAATATTACTTTAATTTTCTGGGACCACTTTTTTTTAACTTCTTTTGATGACAAGTGTTATGTGGACTATTTCATTTATTTCTTTGGCTGAAAAGTGTCATGGGGACCATTTCACTTCGCTTCTTTTATTGACAAGTGTCTAGAGGACCACTTTCAATAATTAGTTCTCTTAATTTCCTTAATTTTCTCAGAAAAAGAAACTGGCCTACTAAAAAGTAATGGAGGGAGTAAGATTTAACTTTCTTTGACTCAAGAAGTTCTCTTTTCCCTGAAACAATTAAACCTAATTCTTAACACAAAGGATTACACGACTATTCGAGATGTTTAAGAAATGATTCCTCTCAGGTGCATACCGCACAAACTGTGGATGTTTAGGATTGGGATATGATGCCTTTTATCACCCAATACTACAATACTACAGGGAGAATGTGTCATACAAGTCATCTGAGTTATAAGACACAATGAGGATAAATTTTTCACCCCTTTTCAATCTTGAGAAGATATTTTTTGGTAATGATATTTCTATGTAATTGCATATGTTTAAGCTTATTTTGATCTATTTCTTAGATATAATAATGGTATGCACAGATTAAGGTTGAAATGATTTCTCATTCTTATAATGATTGATTTGTACTTATAGATGACTTCAATTTTACTTTGTAGATGAGTAATTTTTTTTTAGCATATTGGACGAGGTGAATCCATTGGACATGCTTAACTTTAGGTGAATACTACTGATAGATTGGAACTTCGGTTTTAAGTATCTTATCGTGGTGAGAGTACTCTAATTTGGACTTCTCAGTTTTACTTATTTTTTTAATGTGCTTTTGATTTTGGAGATTGAATCACTTCAGCTGGAAATTTGAGAAATCTTTAGTGGTTTATATGTACTTACATCAAATAATGTGTATGACTCTTTATTCCAATGTGTTTGGTCATTTATGTTGGATTGTACTATACGTGCACTATGGAAGCCTATTGTGCAACACTATCTTGAAAGTACAAGACTTGAAGGGAGGGGAATTTCATTAATGGTTGAACTTCTCCTTCTTAAAAAGGTACTTTCGAACTCATTTTACAATTAATGGTGGAACTTCCTCATGATGATAATTTGATTCTAAAGTGTTTTTTTGTTTCTTTGGATATTTAGTGTGGTTGTAGTGCAATTTATAGGTTTTTATAAATTGAGCAGTACTACGAATTGTCAATTCATAGGATTTACAGATCAAGCTCTTTAAAGTTTATTTCAATAAGTTTTTTCTACTTTTGGTGGAAGAAATCCATTCATTTACCCATAATAACAAGTAGACATATATTGTTTTTTTTGTAAAACAGGTTTTTGGGGAAGCAACAAAATCAAAGATAACAGGTCAACAAGTGAGAATGCAAATATAAGTAGATCTTTATGAAAGTAAGAATGAGTTTGAACCAGTTGAAAATCTCAAATGGGAACGTCTGTATTTATTTATTTTATATGATTTTATGAACAAATAATTTTGGTGCTCAAATGGTAGTGTAGCAAAATGCATAGACTTTGGCCTATGTATACTGCGTTAGATTAGTTTTGTCGCAGTTTTATTAGCACGTCTAATTCATAGACGTAGGCACGAATTATTTTAATTACACATCTTTTCCAAGGTAGTTAATATCGCGTATCTGTATCGTATCGGTCGGGTCCTATACACCTATACAAATGATAATATCTGTTTTTACAGGCGATACATCATTTATTATAGAATTTCAAATAATTATAAAACCATAGCAAAAAATAATAAGAATCATACAATTATCTCAAATTTCCAAAATATAAGGTGGTTTATTAGAGGATCTCCAATGGTCATTGTGTGTGCTTCCTATGTGGCAACACAAATAAGACATCCTCAATCTATTTTTTCTTAAAATTGGGGAGAGAAAAAATCCATCTCTAACAGTATTGCATGTAACATCTTCTTTTAATTAGTATAAATTTTATTTTTCATAATTAAGATTTTATTAAAGCTAAAAATAGTTAGTTAATATATTAAAGTCAATTCAATTAAGTAAAAGCTGACTAGGATGGTAGACAATGTCAATGGAAATGTCTAAAACTAGACATTCACCTTGACATTGTCTACCCAAAGTCATTTATACATTGGTTTAAGACATCAGGGTTGGAGAATGATTTTAGAACAAATGAATGTGTATCTTAGGTGGATTTTGACATTTATCTCCACACACATGCCATTGGAGAAGCTCTTAGCCAACGTTGTGATTGTTGTCCCATTATGCCAGTAAATCTTTTTTTTTATCCTTCATATTTATCTTTTATATTTCTCTGCCTTGTAATTGAAATACGGTTTTCATCTTATATCCTACCATATAGTCATTGATTTTATATTATAAATATATTAGGGATTTTTACCTTCTCTAATTGACATTGTACTTGTCTGTAAAGACTAGATGCATGTTGATGAAAAATTTATTCACGAAACCGATATTATCGGTGTACAAGTAAAACCGATATATCGGTCCGTAACGACATGTACAACCGATAATATCATTTCGTCTTTGTATCGCCGATATTTTCGATATCGTATATGTATTTTACGATATCCGATAAAAACCTGTAATATCGGCATGTACAACCGATATTGACTACCTTGATCTTTTCTTAGGTTTGTTTAATGTCTTCCCGTTCCTAATTCATTGTACCAGATGGAACATAATTTTTTGTTGTTGTTGTTGTTGTTGTCTTCATTCATTTGGATATTGTCTTTACATATGGGATTACATGGCACACGAATCTTGATGAATGTTTTCTTAGTGGGTTTTAATGATCCATTACCAGATGTCGGTAATGACACTGTTACAAAAAATTTATTCGTCTCCAAATGTCTCTTTCTTTCTTAGTGAATCCACTTTACTTCCACCCCATACAGATATGAAATATTGTATTATCCAGCCAGGAAATACGCTCCCCAACGATAGCAGGATCAGTTCCAGAGCTCACGAAGCCATAAGCAACAACACGTCCACTGCGGCGGCTCATGAATATTTGATGGGTTAAAATGATTTGCATTCCAGCAGATATGTTATGTTGACATGAATTGCGTGAAATCTTGAATTATGTACTTTTCTCTGATGAACATAACAATGGTAGGCTGGATTGATTTTGATGATGTTTCAGTATATAGGCTTTTAAGTTAGTTGTTTTTGCAGATAACTAATAATGTAAAGAGTGATGTTCATGTATAATAGATCAGATTCTTTGTACAAGAAGGCATCAGCATCAGTAAGGCAATTGTTGGTTAAGCAACCCAATCTTATGCAGAACTTCCTTTTGGCTGCGGTGGTCTGAAAGCTTTGACTGGAAAGAAATTCAAGGATTTTTAACTCAAAGACAAGCACAGATACTCAGCCAATAGACTACATCAAACATTTTACTTGGTTGGCATTTAAAGACTTTATAACTTTACTATTCCAAAAGCGATGATTGTTTTTTGCTATTGTTTCGCTTTCCTTCTTCTTCTTATCTCAAACCTTTTGTACCTCTTCCTTTGATCAATAACTTCTTCTTTATTTATCAAACCAATAAATAAATAACAACATTACTCTCCAACAAAACGAGGAAAAAAAAAAGAAGAAATTCTAGCTAAAATAAGACGTAAACAACAGTATAACCAACGGACTAACACGCCCGTGCCGTAAGCCCTAGTACTCTATATATGAGAATGATTTCTCGATGCCAGTCACTGTTGTTGGATAGTCCCAACTCCCAAAGTTATTATGAGTTGATCCCAAATCGCTTTTTGACAACGCGAGTTTACTACCGAGCCATTTGACTCATCTGAAATCGGCCGAGTCATTTGAAGAAATGCTCCCCTTAACCAATAATCAGCATTTCACAGGAGTAGTAGTTTGCAGCTTCTTTTATCTTCTCCAGTATTCCTCTTCTTCTCTTTCTCCCAAGAACTAAAAAGCCAGAGCAACAATAATGGCTTCTACTTCGGCAGCTTCTCTATCTACGCATCCAAAGGTGAAATTCTCTCTATCTCTTTTCTCTTTCGTTACTCAGAATCATACTACTGTCTTTTGATTCCAATGAAAACTCATTTTCTTGCTTGTTTTTCAGATTGGTTTTCATCCTTTTGCAAGAAAAAAGGGTTTTGATAGCTCAATTTTAATTACTTCGAGTTCTGGTTATTCTGCCCAACTCGTTGTATTTCCCCAACCGTCAATCTCATTCAATCGGAAGAAACGATTTGCTAGACTGATAAATTTAGTTCCTAGGGCTTCTTCATCTAGTTCAACTGGAGGTACCGGTGGTCGAAGAGTTTATAGACAATCTCAAGCTGAACCAGCTTTATCATCTGTTAGAGTAAAGGAGGCCGTCTCTATGGTTATTCCTGCTGGTGTATTCGTCGTCGTTACGTTCGGTATGGCAACTTCATTTTCTTAAACCATAAACCCTGATTTTGATTCGTATAATGTTTTATTGATATTTCAATTTATATGCATGAAACTTAGTGTATATAATTTCTTGGTTTACTTCACCTTAGCTAGGGATTAGGATTTGTAATTAGCTAAGGTTCTGCAATGCTGATTACACATTATAACTTGTATTGTTCATGAGATTTTCTCAAGGATGCTGTCCTCATCTAATGTGGTATCTACTGTTGCTTTTGATGAAATCACAAAATTGTATAACTTCAATTTTATCATTTAGCGGTTTCTTATCAATCTGAAATGTCAGTTTCTTCCACAGCTGGTTACATTAATATTCATATATTTGTTTTCTGCCAACACATCTTGAACCAGAAATGCTGCATGTTGTACAGTATATTGATTTCTTGTAAAAACACTGACTTCTTGATAATCATGTTCCTACATTAGAACATGTTTCAAATGCATGACATACATTTTATGTTCCTTTTTCCTCTGAATATATTGAGGTGTAGTCCTCAAGTCATGGTAAAGTCTTTACCTATTTTCTCCGTTGGCTTCAGTTTGTGTACTAATTTGTGTTTTCAGCTGACAGTTTTATGGAAGTTGGTCGAAAAAGTTCTTGTGCCAAAACAAGGAAATACTGCTTCTTCGGCTCCCTCCTCCGGTAAAAGTAAATTTTCTTTACCCGGAATAAAGTGGTCATTTGCTCCTGGTACAAACATGTCATCAGGCCTTAGTTTCACGGATGAGACGGACCGTAGGATGAAGAAACAAATGCTCAATGACTTTGCTAAAGAACTTAAGTCATTCAGAAGTGTTAACATGTCAGGTATGTTGATGGGGTGCTAGGTTTTAAAACCGAGCTACTGGTCTTTGCTTTGCTCGCCTTCTGGTTGAGAACTTTAAGGCTCCACTAGTTAAAAACTTAAAAGTCATATTGCAGTTTATGTTACATATTACTAGTATTATTTTTAGACATCATGAACATCAATGATTTTTCTAATCCTGAAAGCACACATTGTATTGGTATAAGATGTGGTCTGGTTTCACCAATGACAAGTTTCTTCATAGGTCTCAGATTTGGAGACGATGGGCTCTTCTTTCTAGCCGAAAGCTTAGCCTACAATCAGGTTTTTGCTCCTACTAAGTTTTACCTTCTCAGTCTTAACTCTTAAATGTTGTTTTTGAATGCATTGGTGTAATCGATTCTTTATTAGCCCTCGATAAACTACTTTAATTCTTTTCCGTTGCTAAACAGATTGCCGAGGAAGTAGATTTTTCTGCAAATGATATAACTGCAGCTGGACTGAAAGCCTTTGATGGTGTTCTTCAATCAAATATCGTATTGAAGACCCTTAATCTTTCTGGAAATCTTATTGGGGATGAAGGAGCTAAGGTTAGCATCTAAATCATGTTGCTCTATTGATATGCCATTGCAACTAGTGCAAGTAGATTTCTTACTTTTACGCATCTGTGACTTACCAAAAGAGAGATTAACCTGTATCCTGTTACATTGCTATTGACCGAAATGACAAGAGCCTTTGACTTTGAGGTGGCCAAAGAGTTAATTGAAGTGTGGTATAATCTAGATATTGACCCATATGTATATCTTATGTATGCTATGTACTTACACACTTAGTTGCATATTATAAACAAATTGCAGGTGCTGAATCTTTGGATCAGCTTAGCATTTTCGATTCTGCTTAAATGTTGGTATAATGGGTACTGCCATTTTAGCCTAATCCCAGAAAATAGGCTGTGAGTTCGCGGTCATAACTACCCTCTCTTCCCATTCCAGTTGGCAGACCTAGAGTCATATGAAAAGTTTCCCCATAGCAGATGCCAATTGTGATCAGATTTAGGGTAGGTAACTTGTGCACTCAAAGTTAGTCTAGGAGGTGTAAAATGTAGAGTCCTAGCTGTCTTTTTGAATACGAAACATGATCGCACTGTATGCACCAGATACGTTTAGTTTTCATCTTCTGCTGCTGTTTGCTCCCTTTTCTGGTCGGAGTAAACAACTCTTAGCGGTAAAAGAACTCCGACTGTTAAGTAAGTCCTTCGATTTTGTTCCGTCTTTGAATTGGGATTGTTGGATTACTATGTAGGCATGAACCACTCTGAGTATTATGTAAGTCCCTTGCTGGCTTGGGTGTGTTTATTCTGTTTTGCCTTTATCTCGGGTTCATGGATGGCTGCTAGGAATTATTTTCTGAGCTATCTAATTAAAGGTCTTCTTGTTTGCAGTGTTTGTGTGATATTTTATTGGGCAATAGCAGTATTCAAAAGCTCCAGTTGAACAGTGCTAATGTTGGGGATGAGGTCTGCATATCTTATAAAGAAGTTGAAAGTAAACTTTCTCTGTAATGGTTCCTTGATTTTGTTAATAAGTTGATGAGTATGCATGGATCTTCAAACAGGGAGCAAAGGCGATTGCAGAGTTGCTGAAGAAAAATACAAGCTTGCGGGCTATTGAGCTTAACAATAACTTAATTGATTACTCTGTACGCCATTCTGATTCTCACTCGTTTTTCTTTATTTAAGACCTACATTTGTTGTGTTATTAGTGCCTAAACTTCTGTTTGTCTGTTATTTCTTTGAACATGATTTAGGGGTTTACAAGTCTTGCTGGAGCTCTTCCAGAGAATAACACTATTCAGTCAATACATCTTAAGTGAGTAACGATTTAATCCTGAATATCCTTCTCTCTTCGAGCTGGCTTGATTCATGTTCCTCCTCAATTGTGCTAAACTGTTGCGCTGATTAAATAAAAATAGTTATCATTCCGTGAATGAACTGAAATTATATGTTTGAATGTTACATGTGGATACTGTATTCGATCATTCCTAGCTATATTTTGTCATCCTGCTATATTGGAAATTCATGTGGAAGTTGATTTTGTTCTAGTGGAAATTATGGTGGAGCTCTTGGAGCAGCTGCACTTGCTAAAGGGATTGAGGGGAACAAGTCTTTGAGGGTATAGGTCTTTTTTGTGCATCGTCTCTAATTTTTGTCCATCTCATAGTGGAAACTATTTGAATAACAGAAAACACCATTTTATCTTTGTGGAATTTACCGGCGAACTATTGAATTCAGGAACTCCATGTGCATGGAAATGCTATTGGTAATGAAGGGGTTCGGGCTTTAATGACTGGTTTGTCTGCACATAGAGGTATGCCTTTTTCATTTGGTCATTTGGTTGTTGAGTTCCTGCACCTTTCATTGCTTTAACCAATTGCCCTTTTAGTGTTAGTTTTCTTTTTGTGAATCCCTAGTTTTTAGTATGTGTTTTTTGAGATTATTTTTACGTGAACATGCAGGCAAAATCACGCTTCTAGACATTAGCAATAATGAAATCGGCCCAAAAGGGGCCTACCATGTTGCTGAGTACATCAAAAAAAGCAAAAATTTATTGTGGTTGAATCTTTATATGAATGACATCAGTGATGAGGTACTGACATTTGTTGCTGCTTCTCTATTTTGGTTGCTGAAAGTCCTTGAAAATAGCAATTTTTATTCTTGTGTGGTGATTGAGTATTACTGAATCAAATGGAGAAAGTAAGATCATGACATTACGTCTTTGGAGTTGTTTTGTACATGAGTTAGCTGTTTCATGCTCATGTTCTTAAAACTTGGAAAATTCATCAGGGAGCTGAAAAGGTTGCAGATGCTTTGAAGCAAAATCGCTCGTTAACTGCCATAGATTTGGTAAGTTGGAAGTCTGTCTAAAAATATTCAATATTTATGTTCATAATATCTATGGCGTTTCCCCTTACTGACTATTTCTCGAGATATTGGATGTCAATTCTAGGGGGGAAATAATATTCACACAAAGGGAGTCACTGACATTGCCCAAGTTCTAAAAGATAATTCACTCATCACATCTGTGAGTGCTCTCTGTTGAATGTAGTTTGTCCAAATTCATCAATTATATATTTATCTCCTGTTACACATTTTGTTTCACAGTTAGAACTTGGATATAATCCCATTGGACCAGAGGGCTCGAAGGCTCTCGCTGAAGTTCTTAAGTTTCATGGAAAGATAGAGATTCTCAAGCTTGGTTGGTGTCAGGTAATTGGTTTTGACAGAGATTGACCTTTGGTCACCTGGATTCAGTTAAGATGGCAAAATGTAGTTTTTGGCAGTGACTGGTGAGATATTGCAGATTGGAGTAAAAGGTGCAGAATATATTGCGGATGCTTTGAAATACAACACAACCATTTCGACGCTTGATCTACGGGCAAATGGCCTTGGAGATGATGTAGGTTCTTGTATATATATATGACATTTGCCCAAATGGGTAATAAGATTCTACTGGTTTCATTTATTATATCTTGATATTCTTTTAAATTAATCTATTTTCAGGGTGCGGCTTGTTTGGCGCGCAGCTTGAAAGTGGTTAATGAAGCTCTAACATCACTCGATTTAGGCTTTAACGAAATAAGGGTACGTATAGTTTGCTACATCTTAATTTCACGGATCACGATTTCACATGGTTTAAAGTATAAATTTGGTTGCTTGTTTTGATACAGGATAAAGGAGCCTTTGCGATAGCTCAAGCACTCAAATCAAATGGAGATATCACAATCACATCTATGAATTTTGCCAGCAATTTTCTTACAAAATTAGGACAGGTGAGATAAACATTTGTTAGTTCCATATTTGAAGTATTAGCTTTTGGTGCAGGATGGAGCGGGTAAAATTTAATAAAAATAGCTGATTTTATGAATTTATAAACCCACAACAATTATTAGGTTAGATAAAAATAATGAAACAGTAGAATCCAATTCCTATATTATCTAGTTTTGTCTAAGAGCTTTGTCCAAGAGCTAAAAAGAGTTTTCATCCGAAACAGGTGGCTTTGACAGACGCAAGAGATCATGTATACGAGATGACTGAGAAGGAGGTCAATATTTTTTTCTGAACCCTTGCACTCAGTAGAAGAGATTTTCATGTAAATACCTTAATTTTTTTTTTTTTTGAAAGAATGGAAATGAAAATGAGATTATACAAGTTTGAGGCTAGTTTTAGGAGTCCACAACACATGCAAGTTCGATACTCTTTTTTGTTCCAGCGGCTGAATTCTTTGTAATGCTCGTATTGGTACAGCAAATGGCTTGGGATTTTTGTCACTGAAATTCCTCTTTAATGATACAAACTCATTTCATCTTTGAAGTATTTTCCCATCTTTTTTCATTCAGAATGTCCTGTAAACTCTTGAGTCTACAAAGTGATTCATTTTTGTTGACATGTTTAAGCAATCCATGACAAGCATGTGTTACCCTCTTAACACGTCCAAGTAAAACCCACTATATACACATGAATCATCTTTGAAGTGGAAAATCAAACTTCCTCTTTGCTACTAGAATTACTTTCCACTGTTCTGTGGTGGAGTACTCTAATGTCTAAACCAAATACCCCATTCGGATGGTTTCCCGATGGCTAGAGAAATGCTTGGAATTAGAGTCCAACAGTCGGGGATGATTCGTCAACATGGACAGTCTAATCTTAGGCAGGCGTACACCTGGTGGTGCCCGTAATGCGGATAAATAAAGATGGTGATTGACTGACGTGATGCATGACTAGTTGAGCAAGTAAGCAGCTTTGTGGGTCAGTGATTGCACAGCAAGAGAGAGGGAGGGAGGGAGGGAGAGACATCTTTATGGTCTCTGGTTGGCCTTGAATCCTTGATGTACTGTAGAGTAGAATAGCATCACAAACATAGTATAAGAAGTAAATCGGCATCATGGGGTAATGGGTTTACCAAACCTAGCTTAATTGGGGCCATCCGAATTAACTGAGGGCCATGTATTAGAGGACAAAAAAGATCACCAGAACCTAATTTGGGCCACCCCTTATAAAAATGTTTTTTAAATGGCTAAAATGCCCCTAAATGATTAGTGTTAAAATTTAATTAATTAGTGATGATCTTATTTAATTAGAGTTTAATTTTTTTTTCCGGATTTTTTGTCTGCAATTTTTAGTCTAACTTTTATTTTTGCCTAGATAGTATGAAAAATCGTCAAGATATTAAAAAGTTTCATTGACAACCCTCAACAGTCGTTAATGTTTAGACTGTTTAAGTGACGACTCTAAATTGTCGAAGATTCATTAATGGCGGAAATGTACGACAATTTTGGGTCGTCATAAAAATGATCAATTCCCTGACGACCCTTTGGAATGGTCGTTACTGTTTTGGTTACGCATTTGACGACTTAAACAGTCGTTAATGTTTTAGAAATGTCTTTATAGACTGTCGTTAATCTCTAAAAAGAGTCGTTAGTGTATGACATTTTAGAATCGTTATTGTTTTGATAACCCTAAAAAGATATATATGACGACCCTAAACTGTCGTTAATGTCGGTGAAAGGTCGTGATTTGAAAAAAAAAATATTAATCAAGGATAAAATAGTATATTCATCTTCCGATTTTTACCCCTGAAAAATTTAGGGACAAACAAAATTTCATGGCCTCCGATTAGAAGTTATGGCCCCCAATTAAACTAGGTTCCCAAAGCTTGACAAAACGTTAAAATATTTCCACTGTAAGATAAAAACTGAAAATAAGGAAGGTGGGGAAAATCTTCAGTGTTATTATGAGTTGGCATAACGACGACTTTAATATTTTCTTACTCATTGTTAATGCGAGTGACCAAGACCTACTACACACACAGTACCATACACTGAACAACCATCAGATGTCACCTTGTTGTGGCATGTATGTGTTTCCTCACTCAGGTGTTGAAGTTGGTAAACAAAAGTGACGGGGAATAGTTTTACTTTAGAGAGGTACATCCGTTCATTTCAATTCTTTCGTCAGACAGTCCCTCCCTCGCTCCTCCAAGGCCAACCCACACTTAGCTGTAAACTGCACACCCCACAGTTCTTTTATTGTTTTCTTCTTATTACACGACTACTATTGTTACACCCCACCCAGTCTACTTATAGCATGTACTCCACTAATATTTACCCTTGAGTAAAGGTAAAGGCATGGTGGTGTAGTCAGTAAACACAAAATGAAGCCGGGGGCCTTATTTTATCAGCCAAGAAAACACACTATATTTGAAGACTTTGATCAGCTTCTTTGGAGTTCATACACACACACAAGGACTGAAACTTCGCAAAAGAAGCAGCTATCAAACTCTCTCAATATTTCTGTTTGTGTCACTTCAAATGGCGCAGTTACGCATGATTCTTCTAATGGGGATTTTGATCTTCTTCGTTTCTCAGGTAACAATACACATCATTTTAGAAAAAAGTTCATGAAGTTTTGCATGCAGTTTCTTCGTTTTACATAATTTTGTTGGCAGCCTCCAGCTCTGGTTATCTATTTCTTCTCGGTTACTATTTCGTTATATCGGTTAGTTTGTGCTATTACAATGTCAGATTCAACGTCTTGTTGTCTGCTCGTACAAGTGGTGTTTCTAAAATTTAGTCTGGATATTCTTGTGTTGTGTAGGTTTCAACTGAGATACAGAGTAAGACTGTAAGTGGAGCAAACCGAAGGCTGATGGAAGAGGTAGATTGTGATGGGTTATGTTTAACAAGGTGCAGTCTGCATTCAAGACCAAATGTGTGCACAAGAGCATGCGGGACATGTTGCGTGAGGTGCAAATGTGTACCACCGGGTACATTTGGAAATAGAGAAGTTTGTGGAACATGTTACACTGACATGACTACCCATGGTAATAAGACCAAATGCCCTTGATGATGCCATATCGTGTGTTGTTGTTCATGGGTAACTGGCCTTATTTTGTTACTCAACCAGTAGAAGACTAGTGTTAATAAGTTTGTGCTTGTTCATGGGTAACTCGCCTTATCTTGTTACATGCCAGTAGAAGACTTGTTTTTGTAAGTTTGTGCTTGTTCGATGAAACGTACGGTGTTTGCTTTTGTTATATGTTGAACTTTTAGTCTTGTTTGGCAGTGTGTTTTATCGTGTATTAGCGGCAGATTGTCTAAAATGTTGGTGGTGTTATTTTGATTACCATTCCGAAATCTTCAGTAGAATCATCAGGTTCAACTCCTTTTAAGTAATTTGTCTTCACAAGAGTCAGCTTATTAGTCGCTAATTTGCTAGTATGAAATAAAGAATTGGCTGAGCAAGCATAGTAAATCCGGCGAGTAGCTCATCTTCCTTTCATAACATGGCTAAAAGATACTTGCATCCTACCAATACCCTCTTTCGTCCTTGGTCATTATTGTGAGACTAGATTTTTTTCCAAATAGTTTTTCAAAAATTCTTCACGAACCGTGATATTGAACTCCATAGAAACCGCTTGTGGATACGGGGAAAATGCCAAAGTAAAATGTCAGCCTCCTCATATTTAAGAAGAGATGCTAGAGAGTATCTCCTCCAAGACAGCGGAAGTCTCCCCATATCCTAGAGAAAGCGCTACATAGTGCCCCTTCCCTGTTGATAGGCACGTGGACAAGTCATGTGGGTTCATAAAGAAGAATCTAAGGTACATTTGTAATGCTGTAGTGACAGATGTAAGATAAGAAAAGATATGAAAGGATACATGTTTGACATTCTCATTTCAAGAAATGTCTATAAATAGGAATCCTCTCTCAACTAAGAGTGTCAGAGCTAATTTCTTGTGGTTTATCATGTACTACTTCCTAGAATAGGCTTCCAACTCTACTATGATATTTGTACCTATTACATTTTGGCGACATTTTGGCGACCACAGTGGGAGTCTACTCATAGAATTAGGACAGCGGTTCAGCCACTAAAAGCTTACCAAAATAGAACGCCTCCCACTTCCCGTGAGGCGCTCCCTCTGATGATCATAGCGTCATTTTTGTATATTATCCAGCGCCTTCATCCACACTTTACCTTTCACTTTTGTATTTCATCTTTTGCAATGGCGGCGCCCAACCTTTTCTGCAGTCAACCTGAGTACGTAGCAACACACGCCTGAACCAGTGGGCCAAAGCGGCTCTCCACCCACTATCACTTAACAACAGCGGATCCATCCAACAATCCAGCGTCATAAACCGTTCTATTTCTTACAACCTCTCAATAACAATCCGCGTTTCACTCCCCTAGCCGGAGTCTCCAGCGCCTCCATTACTCGCAATGTTTTCATCACCAGCGCCTCAATTGCTCCCGTTATTTTCTTAACCAGCGCCTTCACCTCCCCAGCGTCTGTTCACTCTTGCCAGCGCCTTTTGAACGTATCAACAGCGTCACCTTCGTTATCAACGCTTGTATCCTCAGCACACCCTACAACCAGCGGCTATCATCTAATGATCAACGCGTCTTCATCACTCTTCAACGCGTCTTCACCAACATCTAATGCTCAACGCGTCGTCTTCAACACCTGCAAATCTAAGAAGCGGTAACAACCACCACCAACTCTAAGAAACGGTAGAAACCATCACCCAAATCCCGCGGCTATCACCTATATTCAGCGGCTGTCGCTTCATGCAATCAGCACGCCGTTTTTCTTTCCCTCCTCCTCAGCAGCTTCGTTTCTCAACAACAAGCAGCGGCTCTCTTTTCACTTTTCTTCATTCCGCGCCTGCAACCACCACCTACATCCAGCGGCTATCTCCTCATGCCACCAGCATTGTCAGTTCCTACCACTCAATAGTTAACGAGTTCTCAAGAGCAAGCCGCAACTTTCTCTCTTCGACTTCTGATTATAATATTTGATGAATCAACCTTGGTCATTCAATATCAGCGTTCCCATATCAGCATCTAAAATATTATCATCAAACGCTCATCGCCATCATCCGCCGAAAACTCTACGCTGACCCATCTGCAACGCCGAGCCTTCAACAACAGGAAGCGGCGTCATTCATTTTTCTTTACCCAGCACCTCCATATATGAGGTTCATTTTGATATTTAATGTGAAGAGACCATCGCCTGCACATAAACCGCTTGAAAAAGATCCGCACAGAAGCTTCTAAAAGAAAGAGAGAGATAAGTATTTCACGCCAGCATATACATTAGTTGTCTGAGACTCTGATGATAATCCTCGACGCATCAAGTTAATTGAATAACGTTTCTGCTTTATGATGTTACATTGATACCCTAAAATGCATTAGCGCTAATCTTCTTAAATTGTCTGTTTGTATCAGCGGTAGAGACTCATTATGGTAGTACATATGAGGACTCCTCTAGCGGGTCAAAACTATACGAACAGTTGGAAAAGAAATGGGGAAGTTAGCACCAGTTTGGCAGTTCCGTCCTCTACCTGTCCAACCATTGACGATGCCATTAATGTTCCCCACCTGACCTTCACGAGACCAGCTACTCGATATTAAGAAGAAACTCAACACCAACAAGACTCACTTCAAAGCACGCTGTTTCCTCCATAAAGCATTGTCGAATGAAAGCGTTGCGTAACACAATGTCTCCGCCGCTGATGGAGAAATGGATATGAACTCTAAATCCACAACACAGGCGGTTATAATTTACTCGCTCCTCTGACTTCTGAAATCTCAATCTTGTTTAAAGGAATATCCACCTGTTTACAGCTTTGTATAACATCAAATGCTTGTGAGCTTGTCCATGCACGTTGATCCAATGCACCCATATAATGAATTAGTATATGAGTCATCTAGGTAAGCACTAAGAAATATATATGCTGCCTGTCTGTTTGCATGCGCTGATCTATTACTACTTCTAAAGCATGTCCACATGTTTCTCTTGTAAAGTAGTTAATTAACTTGGTAAATATTATACCACGACATAACAATTTGAGTTTCGAAAATCCGTTTGCTCACTCTTTGAGAATTTAGATTTGAAAATGAAGTGATATAGCATGTTTACATGTGACTTAAATAACGAATATTTACATTCGTGTTCAAGCATGTCTTAAGTACAGATTGCAGTCACCAACTAGCGGTACAATAGGTGAAATACTAAGTACTTTAATTTGACACATCATTATGCCGCAAAGCTTATACGTGTTCCAATTTTATAATGTGCATGCATGAAAGCTCACAGCTGATATAGTCGCCGGGTCAATAGTAAAGCCACCCATTTGAATTAACAGAAAATGGGCTATATAGCTAAAAAGGTATTTTTTCTGGGTCAAATGGAAGGGTAAGCTTTCCGTCTAGTCAAATGGACAGTCAAAACAAATAAATGAAACCGACCTTTATACCCTTGTTAGTTTTCTCCTTCACCACTTCGTTATCTTCTCCATTTCCACCATTAGCACCAAAAACCCATCGAAACCAAATCTATTCACCATCGGAAGCTTCTCTTATTCCACCAGCACCACCACTCAGGTTCCCTAAGAATTACCATCGGCACCACCTTCGCAAACTTTTCTCACGGTTACGATCACGATCGTCAACAATTCCAATACCACTATCATCGTTTTCAATAAGCCTAAAGCCCTAATCTCCATCTATTATCTTCATTTGGTTCTCGAATTGCAGATTAGGGTTGTAAATTGATTGATCCATGATTTTATTTGAATTGAAAACACCACCACTGACTTAGAATTCCACCACCATATAATATTTTTAATGCCCTAATTTCGTTAAAGTTTCTCAATTTCATAAGTTCAGGAAGCTAAATTAGGTTTTAAATCCGTCAATTCACAAAATGGGAACTCAAAAATATGGATTGGTTCTTGATAATCCTTGATCACGTAAGTCTCCTAACCCTAATTTTATTTTTACTTCTATTTTCTTAACGACTTGCGTTTCATCTATGTTAAGCTGGTGTAAAATCTAGTTTGAAATTTATTGAATTTAAACATTGATAAATGATTCATCATGTTTTGTTGAGCTGAAATTTTTTTCATGAAAGTTTAAACACGGATGAAACTGGTTTTTTTGGGTTGTATTTGGTGGGAAGGATGAAATCAGTTTCATCTAGTGTACACATTGATATACCTTAATTTCCGTTAGAATACTCAGGGTGAAACGAATTTCAACTAGTTATAGACTGTCATATAACTGTATTTTCGTCAAAATATGCATGATGAATCTAGTTTCTTATAGTTTATACATTGATATACCTTAATTTTCGTCAAAATACTCAGCTAGGAGCCAATTTCACCTAGTTGTAGACTTTGCTATAAGTATATAATTGTTTTTTTGTCAAAATATGCAAGATGAAACTAGTTTCATATAGTTTACATATTGATATAACTTAATTTTTGTCAGAATACTCAGGATGAAACCAATTTCATCTAGTTGTAGAGTGTGATATAACTGTAATTTCGTCAAATTATGCATTATGAAACCAATTTCATCTAGTTGTAGACTATGATATAACTGTATTTTTATCGGAATATGTAGGATGAAATCAGTTTCATCTAGTTTTAAACTTTGATATACCTGGATTTTCGTCACAATATGCACGATGAAACTAGGTACATCCTGCAAATGAACTAATTAGTGCGCCTATACAACTTCTTGAGAGAACTATGAAGATGAATGGTTTCATTTAGCATATTAAGAGTTTTTTGTTCAATTTAAACATGGATGAAACTAGTATAATCTTGTTTTAGATTGAGTTGAATGTGTTTTCATCTAAAATTAAATTAGGATAAATCCAGTTTCATCTTGTTTTGCATGGAGTTGAATTTTCCTCCATCATAGTTTAACTAGGATAAAACAGGTATCATTGTGTATCAAATTGAGATGAGTTTTTATTTATCCATGTTTAAACTAAGATGAAACTTTTGCATCAAAAAAAAAAACTAAGATGAAACAGGTTTCATCCAGGTTTAATTGATATTTAATTATTTGATATTGTTGTAGGAAGCAAAAGTGGGAAGAGTACCGAATTAAAAACAAAGAGTAGGCATGATGTGAAGGCCGTTAATGAATTAAGAACGAAGTACATGAATGATTTGAAGGTGGTTGGGAAACTGATGAAAAGTTTACAAAATAAGGTTTGGAAATCACAGCCAAACATGTGGAAAAATGGAAGAAGATAAAATTTTGGAATATGATAAGTGCGCTCAAAGAAGGAAAACTATGCAAGGCGGAATGCAGCAAGACGCTTATAGCCTTATTGATGCAATTATTGATGTTTGTTATAGCCTTATTGATGCGCTTATAGCCTTATTGATACAGTTTTAGCCTCAAAATAAAGAAAACTACACAGTAAAGTTATTGATGCAGTTTGTTTAAACTTTTATTTGTATACTCTAGTTTTGACTACTTTCCCAATAATCTTATATCAGAATATGTTGGATGAAACCAATTACATCCTGATGAAAAGATATATGTTTTGTTAGAACATAGAAGATGAAACCAGTTACATCCTGATGAAACTTTTCAGAATTTACATGATGAAACCAGTATCATCGTGAACAAACTTGTTTTTTCGTCAGAATATGTAAGATGAAACTAGTTTCGTCAAGGTATTATTCATGACGCACCTGTATTCATTGAAGTTTGAACATAAAAATTGTAAAGCAACTGAAAAAATAAAAAAGACATCAAGATTTATATATCAATCAATACAACCAAATAAATATATCTTATTACAAAGTTATCAAATATCCCACAAAATGATATATTAAAAATACATTTCCCTTAAAAATGTAGCAGTAGCGTACACATTCCAGTGCGATTGACTGGATTTCATTACTAAATGGAACATCCTCTTCTTGATAGACCAAATGTCGATTATGAGATACATTATCGTCAATGATACCGTAAAAACATTGAGTTAGGCATGACTTAGCAAGCACAAATTCAGCATTTTCGTCAAAGAAAATAACGTAGTCCATCCTATGTTGTTGTTCATGCAAAGGAAGAGTTAACTGTTAAATCATGTTGCACACCTTTCCATGTCTGTAATCAGTTATAATAAGATGATATCTAACATCTACAAGTGACACAAACAAGTATATGGGCAATTAAGAACATATTCACATACTAATTAAAATAAGAAGGTTGGGTTAAGGGAATGGTATCCTGGTTTAAGACCAAGTATGGCTTTTAGATGCTTCAAAAACAAAGTATGGCTCTAAGAGATTTGTGATAGTAGCTTTAGAAACTGTCAAAAAAGGCTCTTGCATATGAAAAATTAACACCAACTATAAACACATTATCCCCACAAAAAGTTTCGAAGTAGAAATCCACCCGAAGAAGAATCAAAGTTCTTATTGTCAAACATCTACTAAATTCACACTCAAGAAACACAAAGGTATGCTACTATTCAAATCCTTTTATGAATTAACCTAATAATCTCATTTTTATCTAGGTTTCTTACTCATTCAAACACTGACCACCAGCACATTACACTACCTTCACCACCCACTGCGCACAAATTAACACAATCCACCATCCTCGCCAGCATCTTCCTCCCCAACCACACCAATTATCACCTACCACTTAACACTCAACATCCTTACCGATCAAGACTCACCACTGCATTATCCACCACTTGCACATTTACTGACCTCACCAACATGGGAATCTCCATTCACAACACAAGATGATTTCAAATATATCATGTTAATAATTTCATTCTTATCTACGTTTTAGTTACTGATGAGAACACTGACCACCAATAGAATTCACTATCTTCATCACTTACCACTGACTAACAACATCCACTACCACTAATCACTTACCACCCATAAGCACTACCACCCAGGCACTAACCAACCACCCCAACAAATATGAAAATTAAATAAATTTGTAACAATTGAAAATCATACTATTATTAAACTTAAAATTGATTCAGAACTAAATTACACTAAACAAATCTAAGGTTGGACAATTAGTCTTAATTTGTTATTGAATTTAGACAACCCTAGAAAATCAACAAAAACCCACATCATCAATAACTACTGAAACTTCTAATTGTAATGAATCAAAGGATTAAAATTTATATAAAACTTTCAATTATACGAAAACGAAATCAAAATTGGACAAAATCAGTTTTGAATTAAATAAAATTAGAATCAAACTAATCAAAAAAATTTCGAATCATTAGAATAAAACTTACCATGATCGAACAAAGATTAAGAATCTGATAGTAATCCGAACTCGAATGTCGAACGGATAAAGAAGTTGAAGCTCATTTACTTCAGATCTGCATTTCACCATTACGAAATTAGTATGGGTATAACTTATACTGATCTAAGGCAGAGAGATCGACATGAAGAGAGGATCTATTTCACCATGCTTGAGCTCTGAAAATCGTTCAAGATCTGAAAACGAAAAATAAAATTGTTCTGGAGAAGGAGAAGGTGATGAGAGAAAAAAAGAAGAGAACCTTTCTGTTTTTGGTTGAGTTTAAAGCATGAGGGTTATTTTAGGTAAAACATAATATTTTATTTTATTTTTCCTGGGTGAAATATCCAAATTGGCTAATTGAACAGTATTTTTCTGATTTTGGTCCATATAAACAGTATCAAAAGCTAGAAATCTATTTCACCCATGAATTGTTGGTTTTGGTCTTTTTGACCAATTTTGTGTTGAATTAATATAGTTACATCTGCAGAATAACTTTGCTTCGTTAAAGATATTATCTTCATGAATGCCCTACTACATTAATAGACATGCTAGCTTACATTGCTGAAATCTCAAAATATAACTATTATTTTTTTTTGTATGAAGCTAAGGATAGAAAAGAAATCCGAAAAGCTTTTGGCAGAATATATATGTGAAAAATGAAAGTCTTCCTCAACAGTAGGTACTTAAAAACAAATCCTCTTGCCCTCGACATCCAAGAGGCTCGAGTGTCTAAATCCTCCCACCCTCGATAAGAGGGGGAGTGTCTAAAATCCTCTTGTCCTCACTCTTTGAGACTTGAGTGTCTAAATCTTCCTGCCCTCGACAACCAAGAGGCTCGAGTGTCTAAATCTTTCCACCCTCGATAAGAGGGGGAGTGTCTAAATCCTCTTGTGCTCACTCTTTGAGACTCGAGTGCCTAAATCCTATTGTGCTCACTCTTTGAGACTCGAGTGTATAAATCCTCTTGTGCTCACTCTTTGAGACTCGAGTTCCTAAATCCTCTTGGATCACTCTTTGAGACTTGAGTGTCTAAATCCTCCCACCCTCGATAACAAGGGGAGTGTCTAAATCCTCTTGTGCTCACTCTTTGAGACTTGAGTGACTAAAATCCTCTTGTGATCACTCTTTGAGACTTGAGTGTCTAAATCCTCCCACCCTCGATAAGAGGGGGAGTGTCTAAATCCTCTTGTAATCACTCTTTGAGACTCGAGTGTCTAAATCCTCTTGTGCTCACTCTTTGAGACTTGAGTGTCTAAATCCTCCCACTCTTGATGAGGGGATAAAACTCTAAGAAGCGGCTCTTACGCCACGATATCGGCTCTTATTCCTTTGACAAAAAAAATATAGACAAAGGGTAGAAACCCTTCATCTCTAAAAAGCGACTCTTAAGCCTTAAAAGCGGCTCTCCATACCTTAATAAAAAAAAGTCTAGAAATCCTTCAACTCAAAAGCGGCTCTTACGCCCACGATAAAAGAAAGAAATAAAGAAGAAGAGGCTCTTAGGCCCTAAAAGCGGCTCTTAAAAGCCCTTAAAAGCGTCTCTTAAGCCGAGAGAAGAATCAGCTCTTATGCCAAGAAAAGAAAGCGGCTCTCAAGCCTTTGTTAAAAATAGAAAAGAAGAAGAAGCGGCTCTTAAGACCCTTTGATAAAGTGGCTCTTACGCCATGATATCGGCTCTTAAACCCTCATCCTTGCCCCTGATGGCCAGTCCAAACATTTTTTAAAAAGAGAGAAGAGGAACAATTTTGCCCCAATAAACGCGGCCTTATCTTAGACTTTGTTGTCAAGTCCAGAAGTTAAAAAAAGAAGAAGAAGGGGAACAGTTTTGTTTCCATAACCGTGGCCCTAGCGCCTTTATCTTTGCCGCCACTGACAAGTCCAAAAGTTCCTAAAAAAAAGAAAAGAAAGCGGGAACACTTTTGTTTCCATAAACGCGGCCCTAGCGCCTTTATCTTTGCCTCTGTTGGCAAATCCAAAAGTTTGAAAAAAAAAGGTGGTGGCTCTTAAGCCCTTAGAAGCGGTTCTTAAGCCTTCGATAAAAAGTGAGGAAACAAAAAGCGGTTTTAAGCCCTTAAAAGCGGCTCTTAAGCCCTTTGATAAAAAGATAAAAGAAGAAGAAACGGCTGTTAAGCCTCAAAAGCGGCTCTTAGGTCCTTAAAAGCGGCTCTCAAGCCTTTGATAAAAAAACAAATAAAGAAAGAGAGAGGCTAGAAACCCTTCGTCTCCAAAGCGTCTCTCAAGCCTTTGATAAAAATAAAGAAAGAAGAAGAAAGCGTCTCCTTCTTCATCTCTAACAAGCGGCCCTTAAGCCTCTAAAAATGGCTCTTACACCCCTTGATAAAAAGCGGCTCTTAAGCCCTTTTGAATGACGAATGAGGGCAGAAAACCTCCAACTCCAAAAACGGCTCTTACGCCCTTGATAAAAAAAATGAAATGAAAAATGATGAATGAAAGAAGCGGCTCTCAAGCCTTTGACAAAAAAATAAAGAAAGAAAAATAAAGCGGCTCTCAAGCCTTTGAAATGGAAAAAAAAAATGATGATGATGATGAACGAATGAAAGTAGCGGCTCTCAAGCCCTTGGAGGAAGCGCTTTTGCTGCTCCCAACGTGCCTCAGCGTTTAAGATCCTTAGCCTCCTCAGGTTTGTCAAAAAAAAGAAGAAGGAGAAAACACTAAAACACGGCTCCTGCGCCATAGCATCGGCTCTAAGGCCAAGTATAAAAGAAAGAATAAGAAAGCGGCTCTCAAGCCTTTGACAAGAAAAGGAAAGAGGAAAAGAGGGTAGATACCCTTGGTCTCCAAAAGCACAACTTACGCCCTCGATAAAAAAAGAAGGAGCGGATCTCAAGCCCTTCAAAGCGGCTCTTAAACTCTCTATAAAAATGAAAAAAGAAGGAGCGGCTCTTAATCCTTTGATAAAAGGGAAGGAAGAAATAGCGGCTCCTAAGCCCTTGATAAGAAAGAAATCGGCTCTTAGGCCCTTATGTATTGAATAAGAGTAGAAAAAATTCCAACTCCAAAAACGGCTCTTACGCCCTTCCATCAAGAGCAAGAAGCAGATTTCTCTCTTTAATTCTCTTCATCACGCGCCTGCAATCACCATCCACAGACAGCGGCTACCATGACAACAATGCTTCCATCTACCTCCAAACAGCGCCTCAATGACCCATTCTCTTCAGCGTCTCCATCTCTCACCAACTTCTCTTCAATGCCTTCATCTGCCTCCAAGGAGTGCCTCAACTATCATACGCTCATCACCATCACCCACTGAAGATTCCACTACAACCCTCGACTTGCACCTGCATGCGCGGTTGCAACCATTACCGCCTTGAATCCGGAGAATTTGCACCAACACCAACGCGGGTAACCTTCATCGAAGATAGAACCCAGAGAATGTCAGAATGCTAGCACAATATCGTCAACAAACACAATCATAAAACGACGACAACAATGATTATCAGGTCCTTGAACGCCAGTCGATCCTAAGGTCAAAATTTGAAGATAGAGACAAGCATTCAGCCTTATTCATCACCAACAACTAATGAAGATTCATCAATAAAAGCATCATGCATGTCTTCAACAAGATTTATATCAAAAATGGAAGAATTGAGGTAACACCAGGCATCTTAACCCTAGTCCCGCGGATAAGAGTGGGGGTATTAGAGAATGAGGATTCCTCTGCGTCAACCGCTTGTGAAAATTTCACAGTTAATGTCACCACCGGCTCCATTTCACGCCACGAGTTCAAAAACAGAAAGCGCCACCATGTGTTGCTAACTCTGACATCCATCGGTGAGGACAAGACATCAGTTCCAGCCGCTACCAGTTCAACTTTTGGGAACAAAAGAAACACGCCAGCGAGGGAAAGCGGCCAGTTCTAACAACTCCACTAACGCCTATGTCGACCCATTTCAAAGCATGCCAAAATGAGTGCAAGCCCAAGAGACGCCGAGAATAGGGCGAGTCGAAGATACACCATACAAGGGGACTTGCAGGAAGAGAGCAAGCCCATGAGACGCAGAGAAGAGATTGAGTCGAAGAGACACCTCACTAGGGGACTTGCAGAAAGAGTGCAAGTCCAAAGATACGCCGAGAATATAGCAAGTCGAAGAGACACCCGCGCTAGGGGACTTGCCAGAATTGAGCAAGTCCAAGCGGTTCTGAATCAAGACTACAAGACTTGTAGCGAGCGCACAAGTCAAAAATCACCAATAGGCAAGGGGACTTGCACCAAGCGTGCAAGTCGAAACCATCCGAGCTTGAAAACAAAAGGACTTGCGGGAACATGCAAGTCTCAAGGTGAAGGCGTCAGAAGAAGCGCGCAACGACAGAAGAGCCGAGGAAGCAGATGATAGACTGTTGAGAAGACTAACGCCTTGCCAAACAACCAGGGGACTTAATGTAGATACCGGGAAAATGCCAAAGTAGAATGTCAGCCTCCACATATCCAAGAAGAGATGCTAGAGAGTATTCCCTCCAAGACTGCGGAAGTCTCCCCATATCCTAGAGAAAGCGCTGCATAGCGCCCCTTCCTTGTTGACAAGCACGTGCACAGTTCAAGTCACGTGGGTTCATAAAGAAGAATCTAAGGTACACTTGTAATGATGTAGGGACAGATGTAAGATAAGAAAAGATAGGAAAGGATACATGTTTGACATTCTCATTTCAAGTAATGTCTATAAATAGGCATCCTCTCTCAACTAAGAGGGTCAGAGCTAATTTCTTGTGGTTTATCATGTACTACTTCCTAGAGTAGGCTTCCATAGGGGTGTAAATTCGGGCAGGCCAGGCCACCCGGCCCAAAAACTAAGATAGGTCGGGCAGGCCAGGCTTAATATTTGTGAGCCCGTAAACAAATTCAGGCCAGGCAAGCCGGGCAAAAGATGATAATTTGCTACCCAAAGACCGCCGGAAGCCCGTTTTTTATACGGGCAGGCCAAATCGGGCCGGATAAGCCACTATTTTGAAATTTTTTTTCTTATTTTTTAAGTTCAAATTTTCAAATGAATGGTATTAAATTTATTTTTCCAGGCTTGCAATTAAATTTATTTAATTTTAATATAATATCTTTTCCTTTCTAACATTGCATACCGGAAGTGATAGTATTATTTTATATTTAAATTATAATGACAAACTTTTAATTATAGCCTATAATAAATAATTAATTAGAGTACAATAAAATTTCTAATAAGAAAATATATTACCATTAATGTTTTGAAAAAGTTAATTATAAGTAAAAACAAGTATATATTTAATTTTTCTTGACACAAAATTGACAATTGTAAAATGGTAACTTTTAAGTCTTTTTAAGAGGATATTAAATGATTAATGGAACATAGAAGGTTTTCAGGCCGGGTATCAGTCCAGGCATCATAATTAATTGCAAAGCCCGAGACCGCCCAATAAATTAATCCAGACCAGGCCGGGTGGCCCATGATGGGGCATAACAGGCTTTGGGCTACTTCAGGTACAGGCGGGCTCGGACGGGTACAGGCAGGCCGAGTATTTTCGGGTATTATTTACACCCCTAGACTTCCAACTCTACTATGATATTTGTACCTATTACACCGCCTACTCTCATTAAAACCCGTAAATGGACCCCATGTTTTCCTCAGCTGGCAGGACCCACCCTTTATGTGTCTAGGTGGTTTTCACCTGGTCCAATATCTCGGTTCATAAAGAACCACTGATAATTTTTCAGGTGCCAGGGGTAGGGAGTCAGGGACTAGCTTTGATTTTTGAAAGGAAATAAACAGAAAGGCCATACTAGTAAGGACCCTTCCGAGGGATTAATGGAGGTGACAAGAGTTAAATCATAAATATCTTTACTTAAAATCTTGGAGTAGTATGTTACAATGTTTAAAGGTGGGCTAGCTCTCACAGATGCATCTAAAGCTAATTGGGCTATTTCAGCTTAAGTAGCATGGAGATTAATTGACGAACATTGGCAGTCCTGATCCTTTATGGGCGTCCCAATTAAAATCTAATGGTAGGTTTGAATGTGGAATTCTAAAGGTGGAATTTATAGCTCTAGGGAATTTGGTAGAATTACGATTCCTTTGGTATGTTTGGTTGTCCAAATCCCTTGGATTCACATTTTTCTCGAGATTTATAATTCCGCCAAATCCCCATTTTGAATACCGCCTCCCTCCGTTCCCCAAGATTTGCTGGGAAACTTATGAGGGATTTATGGACCCATCTTTTTTTAACTTAAAAAGTCATGTTTTCTCCCTCTAAACAGTCTCCAAACGTTACATCGGATTTAAAACAAGAAAATGCTAAGGATTTGGGAACTTTCACTTAGCTACCAAACACACGAAAAATTTGCATGATTCTCGTTATTTATAATCACGTGATTCCCAGTATTGAACCCTGAATCCTGAACCTTGAACCAAACACACCATAAATACTTTCGTAAAATATCAGCACTTTTTTATAAGAAAAGAGGTGCACCTCATACAATACATACAATACATCTGAAACAAGCTTTTACAGGCCTGGTTTTTAAGTTTACGGAGTTAAAAACTATCACCACTCGCTCTTGGATCTCAGAACAGTTCAAAATATTCAACCATTACAACCAAACAAGTATACAAATCAGTATTAAGTGTCCATGTTTGAGTTGTTAAAAATAATACCAAACCATCTAACATGACTGCACTGGGCAGAGATATTAGGATCAACAATTGATCAATCCATTTTTCAAGTTTTTTTATAAGTAAGTTAAATGGCAATGTTTGGGTTGTTGAAGACAACACCAAACAATTTAACAACAGTGCAGTAAGCAATGGTGTTAGGATCAACAAATGATCCATCAATTTTTCAAGATTTTCCCTAAAGTAAAAAATGTACCACACTAAAATTAAACTACGGTAGCATCTGGTAACTAGCTGGCTCTGAATCGGTAGGAAGCGGTCTGAATAGGTATGCATTTGTGTCTGAGTTGGTGTCTGAATATGAGTCTTAGTGAATGGAGTCTTGATAACCAAAGTTGCTGCAAAAGATGATGTTCCATATGAGGTTGTTGATACTTTTGTTGATGGAGTTGTTGTTGATGTTACTATCTTTGATCTTATTGATGTTGTTTGTATCATTTTCTTCAAACACATTAGAAATTGTTCTTCTTGTATGAACAATAAATACATCCCTTTGATTAAGTTAACAAGACAATAATCATATTTAGTTAGTTGTGAAAGTGCAGCAAGTAAACAAAATCCAAAAACACCTAAAATCAGAAGAAAAAACTAGATCTGAAATTGCAAATAGCGTAAACAAAGCTAAACTCAAGTAAAACTTAATCTGGAGACTAATAGTGAAAGATAAACTAGAATTGAAGGTGCTACGAAGGATGATCTGCTCAAAAAAAAACTCCAAAGGAGCCAATCTGAGCAGAGGCGGTTTTAAAATTTTAGGGTTTCTGATATTTTGTTTTAGGAAAGAGGAGATGGGAGTAAAAAGAGGAGAAACGCTGTAAGAAAATCAACACTAATATTCAAAACTTCCATAATTTCTTGAATTTGGAAATGTTTAAGCAAAGAATTAAGGCTAGCAAATCAAAACATTATTTTGGAAGTAGGCCATGGAAATTTTATAGGTATTTGGTATAGTACGTACAACAACTGATGTGTCAGCTATCTGGACTATAACACAAAACTAAGAAGCCACACTCCTGGTTCTGTTAATCAAATACAACATGTCTCTGGCTTTCAATTTCATTCATTTTTCAAATCCAACACGATTTCTCTTTCTTCGTCTCTTTTGTTTTTTAAGTATAAACTGTAAATCAAAAGTACAATCATACCTAATGGTGGTGAAGCATGTGCGATTGTAAATCACAAATAAAATTATACTAAATGAAACAAAATCAACTTAATGGAAATTGCTAACCTTCCAGAGAGATCTGTTGAGTTTCTTTATATTCAAACTTCAAATAACCTTATAAGTTTTTGTTGTTATATAATTGGATAATGAAGATTCTCGATGAGTGAAATTATTTTTAAACAACTAATTTTAGGGTTTCATATAACTCAAATTCTGAATGTCCATTAGATATTTGGTTAAAATCAGAACAAAACCCATTTATGTTCCAGTGTTATTCAATCCAGCGTATTTAAGTATAAAAATCAATTATTTTGAAGTGGTCTTTTTTTTGGAATAAAAATAGGTTCATTTAAAGTGGTTCCCAATTAAAAGTTCTCAAACAAATCTAAACAGTAGCATTTTTAATATCTCACCTGATAGTTTGATTCACACATTCATTCAAAGTTCAATATCTATAACTTTGACTGTTAATTTTCGTAGTAAACAAGAGCTAAAGTAGTATCTAATAGTGACACAGATGGAGGATGATTACAATACACCATTTCTATTACCAATAAATCTCATTACAGGGATAAGAAAATCTAAGGCGTATTTATATTTAACGTAATAAATAGTAAACAGAATTAACAACACATATATGAATACAACGTGTAAAGATATAAAAAAAATTTCACGTGGCAGGCATATGAGAGAATTGGATTATCCCGTACCTTCTTCGGTTATCCTGCACTATAGTATCCTGTAACATTTCTTCAATAAAATATGTTATTATCTCTTTCTCAAGCCCATGGATGGAGAAGTAACACTGAGCTTGGATCTCAACATAGAAAATCTTGGACCATGCAATCCCTTGGTAAAGATGTCTGCAACCTGATCAATAGTATGAACATAAAACACTTCAAGAGCCTTGGACCGAACTAGCTCTCTAATATAGTGGTAATCCAACTGTACATGCTTCATTCTTGAGTGCATAACTTGATTGGAGGCAAGAGCAATGAACCAATGTTATCACAGCCTAGTTTAGGCATGCCAAGAAGATGAAGATGAAGATGCAAGTCATTCAGAATGTAGAAAATCCATACAATTTCTATTGCATTGTGAGATAAAGTCTTGTATTCAGCTTCAGTGCTAGACCTAACAACAATTGTCTTCTTTTTAGAAGACCATGACACAACATAAGAACCCATAAAATACAATAACCCCATGTTGATCTCCTATCATTAATGCAGCCTGCCAATCTGCATCATAGAATCCCAAAAGAAAAGAAAATCCTTTTCTGAAATGAAGCCCAAAGTCCAAAGTACCTATATCTCAAGATTATCTTTGCAACATGTAGATGATTAGATGTTGGATGTTGCATGTGTTGACAGACCAAATTTACAACATAAGAGATCTCAAGTTTTTTCCATGTGAGATAGTATAGAGCACCAACTAATGACCTGTAATATATTGGATTTTTAAGTAGAACTCCATCAGTTTTGCTAAGTTTATCTGAAACTGCAATTGAAGTCTAACAAGGGTTAGCTCGCTTTATATGAAAATTTTGAAACGAATCTACTGCATATTTTGTTTGTGATAGAAATAATGAATCCGAATTTCTTTTGGTTTCAAGGCCTAGAAGAATTAAAGATCACCAAAATCCTTTATTGGAAACAACGGTTGTAGTTGTTTGATGATGTATTGAAGAAAACTTGAAGAACAACCAGTAAGTAATATGTCATAAATATAGATAAGAGCCATTGTAATCTGATTTCCTTCGTTGTGAACATATAAAGATGGTCATCAACATAATTCACAAAATGAAGAGATTGCAGTGCAGAGCCCAATTTTTCATACCAACCCTTGGGACCTGTTTGAGACCATAAATAGCCTTATGAAGAAGACAAACATGATTTGGTTTTGAGGGATCAATAAAACCAGACAATTGTAATATAAAAACTTTCTCCTTCAATCTATGTAGAAATGTATTACATACATTTAGCTGATGTATTTTCCCGTCAAATTGAACTTCCATGGACAAGATAATTCTGATGGTTGTTGGTTTGGCTATATGACTAAAAGTCTCTTCAAAATCTAGACCAGGTTGTTGGTGATATCCCTTAGCAACAAGCCTAGACTTATATCTGTGATGCTATAATCTCCATTATGATTAATACTGAATACCCACTTACATCCAATCATATTTTCAGTTACATTAGGAGCTATTAAAGATCAAGCACCAGTCTATTATATTGCGGTGGATTCAACAACAAATGCTAATCTCCGTACTTTTTTCTTATTAGCATCTGCAAGGCTCCTTGGAATGTGACACTAAGAAGCAGTATGCAAAGGATGCTTTGTTGCATAATAGGATTTTGGCGTGAAAATACCATTTTACCTCTAGTAGTCATGCAATAGTCATTTTTAGTGACAAGAGGAGATGAAGCAGAAGGAGAAAGAGAAATATTTGGAAATATTGAAGAAGGAGACTCTAAAGGAATGGGCCGAGCAGGAGATGAAGAAATAAAGATTGTAGTATCCATATAAGGAAATGAAGATTCATCGAATGACACATGTATGAAGATGTAGATAGTGCCAGTAATTGGGTCTAAATACATATAGCCTTTATGTTGTAGGATATATCCAAGAAAGACACAAAGCTTGCTTCTTGGCTCAAGCTTACTAGATGTGTATGGTTTCATCCAGGGAAAGCAAGCACAACTAAATACTTTAAGAAAATTGTAATCAGGTTGTTTATTAAAAAGTTTCTCAAACGGAGTAAGAGAGTGTATGGACCTATTAGGTAATCTGTTTACAAGATAGTTAGCAGTCTGAAGAGCTTTTTAATATGTATTTGGCAAACCAGATTGAAATAGAAGAGTTTTGGTGACTCATAGGAGATGTTTATGTTTAGACTCAGCCACATCATTCTTTTCAGGTGTATATGGGATAAGAAACATCATGAGAAATGCCTATAACATTGCAAAATTCGTTAAGAAAGGTGTTTAAGAACTCACCTTCATTATCAGTTCTAATAGTAGTAACAAATGAGATAACAATTTCTCAATTATTGACAAAGGAAACAAAGGTATGCTTAAAACCAGATTTAGAAGACAAAGACAAAATCCAGCAATGTTGTATATTTATCATTAATATTTGAATAATACAAACTACCAGACACAGAGGCAACATGACATGGACCCCAAATATCCATATGCAACAACTGCATAGGTTGTTGTGGTATAATACAAGAAATTTAAAAAGGTAGTTTCTGAGTCCTACATGGTTTGCATTCATTACTTTAGAATGGCTTATTTGAAACGTTAGACAACTGCAAAGTATTATAGATTTTTTGAAGGGTTTGAAAAGATGGATGACTAAATCTTCTATGAAGAAGAGCACTGTCAGTTATCATAGATGAGAGAGCATGAGGAGATTTGGTGACGGTGATTGGATACAACCCATTTTATGTGGACCTTGGAAGAGAATCTTCCCAGAAATTTGATCAATCAGAGAAAAACCATTAGAGTCGAGGGTTTAAGAGCAATTATCATCGGATATGAAATTATGAGATGAGAGGTATGGGGCACTAGAATAGTATCATTTATCATACAGGAATGATCATTAACATTTCTGCTAGAGTGTCTTTTGTGAGTTATAGACATACCTACACCATTTGTTGTATTGATCACCTCAGTACCATCGTAAGGAGTAACTAATGTTAAATCATTTCTCGGTTGAACTCACAAGTGTTGCTATCTCAAGCTTGTTGTCAAATTTAGTTGTCAAAACTATATCTTGATTTCTATTTTACATTTAGTCAAGTCTCGGATTAGGATAGAAGTATGTAGTTGAGATTTGGATATCACTGCGTTATACCGTTTGAGGGCGAAGATCAACAGGAGCTCTGGAGAACTTCTTCAACAAAGGTAAGTAAAGACTGAACCACCTATTTCTCAAGTTTTCACCTTTCTATCTATGAGATATTTTTGCATGACTAAATTATACAGTACATGCATAATAGAAATTTTGGGTCAAGTTTATCTTGAATATCGTTCTCGAAATATGCTAAGATCATTTTCTCATGCTTGATGAATTTGGTTAAGAACAATTTATTTCTCATAACCTAAATTGTGATTCAAGATTTAATCATTTAAAGATAGCCTGGAACAGTGATACGTGTCATTAATGTTATTAGGGAATGTTTCATATTGATTATTAAAGAGATATAAAACTACTGTAGATCTAGATACATGATAATATGCATACCAGTTCACATACTGAGAGAACTGCTATAAGTCTAGAGTCGCACTACATGTACCCAGTACACGTAACGGCATAGCTATAGTTCGGCAACGACTTTTTGATACGCATACCTGGTATCCTTACCATAAAAAGTCTGTGAACTCGTGAACCAGGAAGGTATGCATACCCAGTATGCAAACCGGAAAGGTACGCATACCATAAAAGATCTGCGAGTTCATGAACTTGTTTTTGTGTTAAGAGTACGCATACCCGGTACACGTACTATGACAAGAATATTCACGAACATGTATAGTATACGTACCCGGTACACGTACTTACCCTTTCGAATATTTTCAGATGCATCAGAATTATTTTTATGAGATAATAGGCATTTGAGTAACTCTCTAAGAACACATCTAGACATGATTGATCATATTTGTGACTCAAGAAAAGTCTTAAAGTGTTATATGAAAATGGTTAAGCTTATTGTTCAATTGGCTAGTTTCGGATAAATTTTATGAACCAAGCATTATACGCGGCTCGGTTACGGTTCATCCTTACCAGAGTGTATATTCTATTATGTTAATCTCGAGTCAAGTTTTTCATCTAACGGTGACTATTGATTGCTTGATTCCAAAGCTACCTTAGCTTAAAATAAAGCAACATTGATCTTGAAAGTCTATAAAAGGAGAACCACAAACAACTAGGATCTTTGAATCCCTGAAATTATTCTTGTGTGTCCTAGTTGTAAACTAGAGTTGTCCTCTCCTTAAAACCCTTCTAGGGTTTAGCGACCAAAAACAATTCACCTAAGGATTCGTGAAGCCAGGTCCAACTACTTTTATCTTGATAGTTCGTGTATCCAGATTTTATTTTGATTGTCGAGCCTTTCTCCAACAAACAAGATAGCTAGAAATCACAAAGTTTCTCCGTCTCAAAGTTTGTGATTCTACAAGTTTGTACTTTTGAGGTGAATAATAATCTAGGCTACTCTTCGGGAGTCATAAGACCAAATTTTGAGGTTTGCTAGATTTTGTCTATTGCAATCGATTTCCTACCTCACCTTGATCTTTGATCAGAACGAAAATCACATATAGGCTTATACGTGGGAGGCAGATTTATTTAAAGTCTTCAATTATGTTGAAGAAACCCTTAGGCTATAAAGGACGTCAGCTAAAGGAATCAATTGCGCGGAGTCCTGCTGGGATTCAAGAGGCGTAAGGAGCGTGACTGTAACTGAATTGATGTGACAGTTTAATTCGGTCTCAACTACATTCTAGTCAACGTAGCAAGCATTACTCAATCTTCTTCCTTTTTGTCGGGATATTATAGGGTTGGTCCGGCGGAGACCATTAGCATTAGTTAGCCCAAAAGTAGAAGGGTTAGATGAAGTAAACCTATAGAGGGTGGGGCGGATCTTGGTATATACATGCTAAGATGTTTCAACCGACAATCCTGATCCGAACCAATTCTATCAAAATATGTGATAATCAAAGAATCTGAGATATGATAGTTATGAAATACATCAATTAAATTAAATAAGTTATCCTTCTCATAAGTGGCCTACAGAACATTTGCCTAAAATCAATGACAACATTATCACTCAACTTTGTTTAGGCTCGTCTTGTACTATTTTGATTTCTCGAACCTAGAAAGTACTTTCACAATATATTGTTTTTCACCATTTTTTTTTTGCAACCATGGTGGAGATCAACCTCTCGGTTACAAAATCAGCTCTTTAATTGTTCAGAATGGTGGATCTTAGGTCAGGATCAATAACCTCTACTTCAAATTCCAATTTTAGTAATACTAGTGGTGGTGTGAGATCACTCCTCCTACTGGTAACAATACCACTTCGGGAACCACGCTTGGTGACACCAGTCCTACTCCCTCTGGCATTTCTTCTAAAGGTACCAGAAGCACTCAAGCTCCGTCCAACATGGCTGATCTGATGTAGAGATAAGAAACCCTGGCCAAAACACAAGGGAATACAGCTACCAATAAGAAGGAGATGCTCACTTATGTAATACTATGACAAACAATTATTATCGGAGCAACGATAACGTCAGAAGGAACATGCCAGGAATACTTCCAAGTCCATTGTTGATGCTAACACTTCAAGGGTTCACATCCAGGAAGATGACGAGGTCCGTGTCGTCACTGATCATGTACCAAAAATGATTCAACAATATAACTTCATCGCTGGTGAATATTTAGAAAGTATCATTCAAAATCGTGGAAAGGAGGACTCGTCTTCACTTCATTGGCACAATCCTCCTTACGCAGTAGAGATCCATAGGATTATTCTGGTTGTATGATGGGACGGTAAATGCTCGAGAGCACATCTCTCGGTTCTTGGAGTCACCAGGAGAGCATGGGTATAATCAGGCATGGCGACTCAAGGAATTTTCAAAGTCTCTTACCAGAGGGGTGTACACCTAATATAACAACATCACCAAATGGTGTAATATGGTCAGTGTTTTTTACAAATAGTATTTCTTTGAATCCGAGCAAATCACTATGTCAGATTTAGGAGAATATTTTAAAGAAACAACAAACACCCAACGACTACGTGAAGTGGTTCACAGGCTCTCGCGTCATGAACCGAATGTAACTGAACTGCAATTGGTGAAACCTTGCATCAATAATATGAATTGCGTCTATCGTGTTTTGCTAGAGAATTTTCGCTTTCGAACTCTCTCTGCATTTCATGAGGCTGCCAAGCGATCTGCAACGACTGCTCCTGCCCTATTGAGAGAGCAAGGCCTGCCAGAGAAGAAGGTCTTGGAGATGCCCATGGAAGTAGAGTCTAGTCAACAAGATATAAAATATCCATAGGTGCTATCAGCAACGATGGGACAAGAGTAAGGATTCATCTTAACAAGATTTAAAAACTAAGCGCCCCATGCCATCCCCAACTCCAGCTCATCCTTAGCCTTAGCACCACCCCAAGGAGAAGATCTACTCTAGTTACCATCCAAAGCTCTACGGTAGAAACAAAATAACATCAGCCCAACATTCTCAGGCTTTCTTTGCAAGGTTCAATAAAACCGAGTTTGTCAATCCATAACAAAAAAAATAATTATTTGCAAAGTTGGTATTTCCATAAGTGACATGTTTGGATACACATTTAGAAATAGCTTTTCGACTTCTAAAAGACAAAAACCAAGAAATTAATTTGGGTATAAAATTTCAAAACGACTTTTCGAAGTAAAAAAAAGCTCAACCTTTTGTGAAGCAAAATACTTTTGTTTATGACGTCTGCTTCTGGCATCCAAACGCACTAAAGTCAAAGTAGATTGGAAACTCAATTTTATAAGCGAAAAAATAAGTTTTTTGAAAAGCAAAAGCCCTTGGTTTCTAAAAACTACTTCTTTTGATCATTAAACAAGTGATACATTTGGTTGATAAGTTAAGATCCAAAGTGTTACGCCTCGAAAATGATTTTTGGCTAGCCATATAACTAGCTCATATGTGTCACAAGGGTACTGGTCCATGGCTGAACCGCGGTCTTAAGGGTTCACCATCTTAGATCATAAGGGTTTATAGGGGTTGAGTAAATGGCTGGGATCCTATTTGAGAAGCTAGCCAAATAGCAAGGTTCTGGGCCGGTACAGGAGGGCACACGTATAATAATAAGGGCACATTAATAAAATGCCCCTATAGTAGAGGCCCAACACAAATACCCTCCACCAAAATAAATATACCCCCCTAAAATTCTCGGATTGTTAGATTACGAATTTACCCCTCAATATATACCAACATTATAACGTTGTATACTTATTAACTGCTGTAGCCGTTACGCACACGATCTCTCATTCCTTCTTCTTCTCTTCTCTCTCGTTCTGTAACTACGGAAGAAAAAAAAATTGAATCAAAAATCAAAACCGAAAACCTTCGATCAAAACTGAAAAAATAAACCGTCAATCTATATAAAACTCAGTAACAGATCTCATCAGAATCTTTTTTAGTTTAAACAATCAAAAAATCTGAGAAGAAATGATAGAAAACTTGGGTTTTCTGAGTTTGAAGATTTAAACACAAGATTCAAACAGATAAACACGATTTTCATCTTCTAGTTACTGTTATTGGGGAGATTTTAGTTTTGATGGTGATTTTTTAAAGTTTTGATTTCGATTTTGATTTTTAGTTTCTGACAAATTTTTTTTGCATGTATGATTTGATGCCGATTACTGCTACTAGATATTATGATTTAGTTTGAGATATAATTATTTTTGTATTAATTGTTTTTGTTTGATTTTCATTTTGATTTTAGGTTAATCTAATTTCAAAGTTGCAGATGAAGTTGACAGAGGTAAGGAACTGATTTCAGATTATTCTACTATTTGTGTGTGTGTTAATCGGTATTTGCATGATGATTATACAGTTGTTGCTTACAATTGATGATTTTGTAAAACAATAGAAGTTACAGTTGATATTGATGTTGATGTTAAACAATAGAATAGGGTCAACAATGGGAGTTGATGCCATATTATACCAGTAACATGGTTTAACAATAGTAATTGATGCAATTTATGGGATCAACAACAGAAGTTGATGCCATATTATAGCAGTAAAAAGGTTCAACAACAGAAGTTGATCCATTAATGTTATTGTTCTCTGAGTTCTTCATGCTAATGTTTATGCTTATGCTAATGTTGTGATTAGGTTGGTTATTTTTCACATGTAAAGCTAGATAGGTTCTTTCACTATGACAATTGAAGTTTCAGTTTAGGTTCTTTCACTATGACAAATGAACATTATAACAAATGAACTTCTATTGTTGAACCATGTGATCTTATTACTTGTTGAATGCTTGAAACTAGAGATATAATGCTAGTTCATCTTAGGTTTTGGTTTTAATGCTAATGTTATATAGATCAACAACAATATTTGATCACATAAAATGGAATCAACAACATGAGTTGATACCATTTGATGTTATCAACAACAGTAGTTGATCACATAAAATGGAATCAACAATAGGAGTTGATACCATTTGATGGTATCAACAACAGGAGTTATACAAGTAAATTGTTGTCAAAAACAAATGTTGATCCCTTTTTACTAACTGTTCAACTGTTATTGTTGTGATTATATGAAGGCTGACTAGATTAATACTGTTTGAAATAGATGAAAGGAACGAGAAGATCACCAAGGATAAATCCGAAGAGTACACAATCGATTGATGAAAATGTAACCCCCAAAAGGAAGAGGGTGAACAAGAAGTTATTGGTTGAGGAACAACAACAGATTGAAAGAAGAAGAAAGCACAACAATGAAGAACTAGAAGGACATTCAGAAGAAGAAGAATCGCAACAAATTCAAAAAGTTGGAGCAACAAAAAGAAAAAGGGAGAACAAGAAGAATAATGAACAACAATAGGAAGAAAAGGCGAAGAAGAAAAAGAAAAATGAACAAGAACCACTACGTAAAGGAAAGAAAAGGGTAGTAATTGAAGAAGAAGACGAAGAAGATTCAGAGGATGAAGAAGTAGAATCAGAGCCAGAATCAGAAGAAGATAAAAAGGAACCAGAGGAAGAAGAAAAAGTAGCCGCAGATGGCAAACCAGAGCAAGAACTAAAAGGTAAAAAATATACATTGAGTTGAGTTGTATGATGCAATATAATTAAATTCATTCTATATTACATGTATGCAGGTAGGTCAAGGAAGAACGAAACCAAGTTCAAATCATGTCTGATGCCGTTGGTTGAAATGTGTAAATTTCTATACAAACTGTTTGAAGTAGGTGTTAGAGCATAGCTCGGTTGAAGCCACCAAGTGTTGGTATGTCAAGTTTGGTTGTCATATTTTAGTGAATCAAAACTCATGTTAAGAGTCGCTTGATTATGTACTAGAGTCAACTTCGTATAGGTTAGCTTGAAAGTATTAGGATAATGAGACTTTACAAGTATTGTGAAGACTTGAAGATGTGAAGAAGCAAGGAGCTACAACGACAACAATCATCCTTCCACTTGAGGTTAGTGATATTTGACTTGAACTGTTCCGTTCCCTAACCTATCTTTCAAGTCGTGCATATTGAAAACAAAAATACGAAGCATATTTGAACTCTAGATAGACATAGTATTAAGGAATACAATACGAGGTTTATTGATTAACCATTAAACTTTATAGATAAGACAGCGACATAATCATTTGAATGCTATTGTGATTATGTATGGGTATGAGGTGGGGATTTCATCCTAGGGAACAATGTTTTACATGTGTTCTAAGGAAGTAAGTTCATAAACTTGTTTGTGAATTGAAAAGGAAATCGCCAGGCGTTATTGGTTTTGTTATTCATTGCATATCTTATGAACAACCAATATGTGTGATTGAGTATAACCGTTCATGACTTGTTTGTGTTCTTGGTAGAACTATTCAAAAAGGCCTGACTTATGTATTGGTATGACTTTTATTAGTGAAACCGATTTTAAGTAATCACCTGAGATGGTATGATCGGGTTTGTGATTTTATGTCTGACCAAATATGGAAAAGGGTAACCGATCCTAGTAAGAGGTGTAGTACATCATAAAGGGGAACCGATCCTTGTATGAGGTGCAACAAGGTTTATAGCAGAAAGGGGAACCGATCCTATGAACATGTGCAACACGTTTTTAGACAAAGGGGAACCGATCTTATGGACATGTGCAACACATATAAGTTAGATACCATATATATGTGGGGAACCGATCCTAGCACCTAGTCAACCGAATTTTGGATAGCTAGTGTGACTATGTACATTACTCACACGGAAGGTAGAACCGAAACTTGTTTTGGTAGTTACGTTAAACCCATGATTGTGATTGAATGTTATTTGATCAATCGCATAGTTCTTGAAAGTCAGATGAACCAATTCTAAACTTGTTTGGAAGTGTGGCAAATTGGTTTCAAGGTTGTAAGTGTGAAAGAGAACTTACAAAGTTAAGATGTTGACATACTTTGAACACGTGCTATGAATGTTTATTTCTTTAATTGTTCAAAGTTATTCCTTAATAGCTAAGTTATTTCTTTAATTGTTCAAAGTTATTCCTTAATCCTAGGATCGAAACATAAATAAGTTAAGAATCTTTTAATTAAGGTATTTAACTTCATTTTTAGGAAAATAAGAATTAGTAATGTGCATTTACTACTTAGAGATTTTCTGAGAGATTTCGATCATTATTTTTGGACAGAGCATTTTCAGGAATTATGAAAACCGAATTGTGCTTTAATGAATATCTTGAGAATATTTTCGGTTTTGGAAATTCCTTGGTGTCCAAACTTCCTTGAATATAAATACTTAAAGTTTGCCTGTCTTGCAAACGAATCCTTCGTAACAACAAACTTCCTCTTTGTTGTGTTGTTACTGGTTTAGCCGCCTATTCGGAGAGCAGAGTAACCTAATTAGGCGAAATCTCTGCATTGAGAAGCTCTACGAGTACCGTTGGTAGGAAAATAGATAATTGCGGTTTATCTTTTGTTTTCATTCATTTGATTGACTAACGGTGGTTGAACTTTGATTGCACCTAGTTTGTTTATGCTTGAGAATCTTCTCTTCTGATATAAGATTCACTCAAACTAGTTCAGAGTTTCGACAGGGATCTTTAGACTGTTGTTAGTTCTAAAGATGATCTTGTGATAATCCATTGTTAACAGACTCCGTTCTGTGTATGATTGATCACAAGAGATTCAAGTTATTGTGTGCATGTTTTTATTGAAGATCTAAGAAAATTTAAAGACGAAGAATATATTGAAGATTTCTGATCTGTGGGTTCATAATTTTTGGTGTGCACAATACTTGTTTCGGTAAAAGAGGATCCAATTAATAATTGGTTTATCCTTGTGATAGATTGTATTTATTAATTGAGTAGATCGGCATCAACACAATTATTTGGATTAATAGTGTTGTTGGCTTAATCTTAAACGATTACCTCAGTAATTAAACATAAGATAGATCTAAGGACCTGACGAAGAAGTTTATGTTAAGATAAATAAAAGAGCCTTTGTCCGACTCATATCACTTGGTTGAATAGAGTTGATACCAAACAGATTTGTTGTTCCTTTACTGTTTGGAATACGAACCAAAGGAATTGTTCCAAGTACATGACTTATTCATAGGTCGGAGGCGTGGGAATACATACGGAACTAGGTGAACTATAGGTTTAGTTGCTTGGTCTCAACTATACGAAGTTAGGTGTAATTTTGTGTAGCGGATTAATCCTGAGAGTATTCAATTCTGGACAAGGTCCCGGGGTTTTTCTGCATTTGCGGTTTCCTCGTTAACAAAATCTTGTTGTGTCATTTACTTTATATTTCCGCATTATAATTGTTTTATTATAATTAAAGTAAATCTGACAAACGTTAATTCCTATTTACTTGATAAGTGAATCCTATTGTGTTTGGTTAAGTCCGGACCTTTTTGTCAAGTAACATACTTCGTTGTTGTATTGTCTTGATATCGTATCCATAGACGATCACACGAAGTATGTACCGATTAGTTGCATTGTCTCGACTCAGTCCATAGACAATCACTTTCGGAGAAAGGACTTATAGGTAGGAAAAGTTTTAGCTTGAGGTATATTTGGGTACCCTCACCTTTTCAATAGGTATCAGAGCAGGCAAACACGAAAAGATCTAACAATCTGTGTTTGGTGCGATCCAACCTATAAGAATGAATCTAATGTGTGATTCAGTTGACGTACCACCAAGATTTAATTGGACAAATTACCCATTATGGAAATCGGCTATGAAAGCCTTTCTTCAATACCGATATTTTAACACATGGTTATTAATCGAAGAGGGACACCAACGTCCGATGGATTATTCAGAGTCTGAGTTTAAACGCTTAGCGTCTTATACTCTTGAAGAAAGAGTTCTTGCAAAGCAGAATTCTGATGGTTTGAATGCCATTATACATGCAGTTAGTCATGATCTTCTACATCATGTGCTGGCTTGTATAACTTCTAAAGAAGCATGGGATATTCTTGAGACTGTATTCGAAGGAGATGAATCTGAAAAAGAAGCTAGACTTCTCACACTTTCATCTGAATGGGAACATCTCAATATGGATGATAACGATACTTTCAAGGAGTTTAACTCTAAACTTTATGAGATTGTTAATGCATCTTTTTTCCTTGGAAAGGCCATACCTGAAAAGGAAATAGTATGCAAAATTCTCAGATCGTTACCATCCAGATACGAGTCTAAGAAACATGCCATAATAGAAGGAAATGATCTTTCTACACTTTCTCAAAGCTCTCTTGTAGGAAAGCTAAATATCTTTGATAGAGAAATTCTACTGAAGAATCAAACTGAGAAACGTTGACAAGAGGTTAAGGCACCCGTTGAGAAAGAGCTTGACTCAACTATTGTGCTTTTAGCACAACGAATTAAGAACATTTTATCTTTTTGATAAATGTGTTCCTGATACGCTATCAGTTTTCCATAAAAAGGATAACGATGAAGTACAATGCTTCAAGTGTCGTAGAATCGGACATATGGCAAAACATTATCCCAGCAGAAGAACTAGGAAGTGCAATAAGGCGTATGTCTCCACTCTTGTTGATATTCCAGAGGAAGCTGTAGTTGAACCCTAATCAATCTAACACTGATCCAAGGTACAATTATGCTCCTACGCCTCTGATCCTAACAAGATGCTACGTACTTGATTCCCTTAGCTGATCTCACCCACAACTAAGAGTTGCTACGACCCAAAGTCGAAGACTTTAATAAACAAATCTGTATCACACAGAAAAGTCTATGGTGATAGATAAATCTGTCTCCCATGAATATACCTATGAGTTTTATTCAGTCTTTTGATAAATCAAGGTGAACATGAACCAATTGATAAACCAGACTTATATTCCCGAAGAACAACCTAGTATTGTCAATCACCTCACAATAATCCTAATTGACGCAGCGAAAAAAGATATTATGGAATCACAAACGATGAGACGAAGTGTTTGTGATTACTTTTCTATCTTTCCTATCGGAGATATTAATCTCCAGCCAATTATTACAATCGTACTCGTAACGATAGAAGATGCAAGATCATATCACACAACTACAAGAAAAGTAGTATCGGTCTGGCTTCACAATCCCAATGAAGTATTTAAGTCGTTAACCTGGTTTAGAAGAAGAAATCAAAGGTTAAAGGAGAATCGACTCTAGCTATGCAACTAGTATCACACGTAAGGTGTGGGGATTAGGTTTCCAAGTTGCTAGAGTTCTCCCTTATATAGTTTTCAAATCATTGTTTGCAATCAATGTTAGCTTGGTAACAAAGCATTCAATATTCACCGTTAGATGAAAACCTGATTAGATTCAAGATAATATTTCTCAACCGTTGGATTGAAAACTTAGCTTGTTACACACAAATGAAATGTCCAATTTTGGGTTTACGAAACGTTCCCAAACATTAACATTTGTTGGTTCAACAATAGTTAACCAAATGGTTAGCCATATGATTACTTTCATATCAACCATATTCTTCTTCACCATAACTAGTTCAAATGAGTCAAATGAACTAGTTAGAGAGTTGTTCAATTGCTTAGATCTTATGTAACTACACAAGACACAATCGAAGCAAAAACGGTTTGATTCACTCGAATCGATTCATGAACTTTATATCCATGGTTTTCAAAAGCATTCCTTAGTTTATATAAACATGAGTTCAAGAACAACAGATTTTAGATATAACCTGCTCAAGTTCGCGGACTGGGTTCGCGGACTTAAGCTCGTGGAAGGAGTTCACAAACTCCAGCAGAAATTCTCGGGTCGAGAACTTCCGCCAGTTCGCGGACTTGGCTCACGCCACTTCTATTTCTCTTGATCAACAAAGTTCGCAAACTTTGGTTCAAGGAATAAGGACTTGTACATATATGTGTTTCCACAACAATGCTTATATCCTACCAATGGTTATGTAATCTAAACTCTCATTTCAATCATTGAAACATTCTCAGAGGACGGATATAGCCGTTATTCACGGACCATTTTTCGTCAGAGCAATTTTCAAAGTGATTGAAACATAACATGACTTTCGTCACTAGGTAAAGATGAATTCGGCTAAAGCGAAAGCTTACCAATACATATTTCGAGAAATAGATAGGCGAGATAAAATTGGCTCGAAATAGCAAATGTGCATAATGAAAGTATATATATTAAAACGACTTTTGTCTCAAGAGTAGGAGATAGAATAGATAGACTTTTGAGTGACAGATAAGTTCAAGTCTCCACATACCTTTTAGTCGATGAAGATCCACCAGTTCCTTGAGTAGTCCTACGTCTTGTATGATGATTGTCATTGAGTTCTTAAGCTCAACTACACTTTCTATCCTAGTCCGAGACCTTTAGCTATGTAGGCTAGAAATCAAGACTTATAGTTTTGATCACTAACATTGACAAACATGCTTGAGATAGCAACGCATGCGAGTTCGACCGAGCAATGCTCTAACAATCTCCCCCTTTGTTAATTTTAGTGGCAAAACTATTAATACATATGGAATACAAAAAATACAAGATAACCCCTATAATATTCCACAGCCGCACTCCCCAAAAAGATATGGCAATTAAGCGCAAGTTCAAAAAAACTCTCCTCCATTAAATGTCATTCCCGAAAGAACAACAAGAGCGACCTTAATTTCGAAAGAAAAGAAGGATTTCTTTGGACATAACAAATAACATACAAGTATGAATTTGAATCCAAAAGGTTCAATTAAATTAACCACAAGAGAACCCATGATTAATTTAATCGACAAATGCTCAAACATAAGTGAACTTATGGAGACTTAAAAAATACAATTAAATTAATCACAAGAGAACCCATAATTAATCTAATTGAAATACACAACCAAACTAATCACAAAAGCAATCAATTTAATTGGTCATGCTCGACATAAGGAAACTTACGGAGCAACAACTAAATAACCAAACAAGATGATTATTTTAGTTGAAATTGCTCAACATAAAGTACCTCACGGAACAACAACATAGCTAATCAAAAATAATCAACTTGGTCGTTTAATGCTCAACATAAGACACAATACGGAGCCTCACAGTAATACATAAAATATGGATCAGGGAAGATCAATTACTGCGGAATACACAAGGATTCATTCTATTTTCCATCACCATTTGCACAATGACATACAATAGACATAAACCTTGAAAACAAGAGATTTTAACCTATCTTCCCTCAAAGATTGACAATATAGGCTTAACTTTTGTATTTGTCAAAAATCTATTCATTCTTTTATCAATACATGCATATCGACATACGAAAGACTTTACTTTTGACAAGATACGGGACGGTCAAGTTCACGGACGTAAACACACAAATCCGATAACAATATTGCAATAAGAACTATAAAGATTAATACTGCAAAAATCATCTTCCAAACAAGTTTAGAGTTTAAACCAATAAAACTAAAAACATGAAGATGAAAACGTTGGACATAGCTATGTGTAATCACAATAATGGCTATTCCAAACTCTGGTTATTCTTATAAACAAAAACAAGAAAATAGAATTCGCATCCGAAGACTTACTAGTCGTTGTAGATCTTTCTCAGAGCCTCTACTGAGAATTCCTTCTTATTATTGAAAAACCCATTGATTATGGGATCGTTCAATTCCTCCAAATCTTCAGAAATATCAGTCAACTCACTAAGTTATCTTTTAGTTCACGCAAGGTGTTCTTGGTTAGAGACAACATTTTTTCATAGTGAGCTATATCTTCTAAAGACGAAACAATTTAATATTTTAAATTGTTTCTTTTGTTGATGAAATCTTTCACCAAACCCCTAAAGTTATCATCAAGATGATAAAAAGACAAGAGGTAGTTAGAGGAAGAACCTTTTCCACAATTCGTAGTCTTCACTTTCTTCACCCTTGAGGAGGAGATTCCTTTACAAAGATACACATTGATTCCTTGAGTAGTCCTCCGTCTTGTATGATGATTTCCATGGAGTTCTTGAGCTAAACTACACTTTCTATCCTAGTCCGAGACCTTTATCTATGTAGGCTAGAAATCAAGACTTATAATTTTGATCACTAACATTGACAAACATGCTTGAGATAGCAACGCATGCGAGTTCGACCGAGCAATGCTCTGACAATCTCCCCCTTTGTCAATTTTAGTGGCAAAACTATTAATACATATGGAATACAAAAAATAAATAAATTAACTTTTGTAGCTCATATTCCACATGCCTAATCTTCAACATTACTCGAAATCTTCGTCACTTCCAAGTACTCCAATGATCCCAAAGTTTGTAAGTTTAGCATCATCATTGTTGAAAATCCGTAGCTATAACAATAAGAAAACAATACTTCTCAATCATTGTTATACAGTGTCATAGTATCATTACACAGCGTCAAAGTCCAATTGTATCACAACTTCAACAACAATACTATGGTGATATGTATCACTCCCCCTTAGTCAATACTCCATCTCACATGGAAACCACTTCCCCTTACATAATGATCCGAAAACCATATGTATTTGTAGTATGAACTACATATTAATTCTCCCCCTTTTTGTCAATAAAATTGGCAAAGGTACAAGAACGGGATCCTAATGAAATTTCCGAAAGAGATATTTCTTGACCAAAAGAAAGCAAAAATATCAACTTGTTTTTTAGATGCAATCATAAAACCGAAGCTAAATGCATTCATCAAGGAGTTTATAAAGATACAAGATAATCCCTATAATATTCCACACCCGCACTCCCCACAAAGATAAGGCAATTAAGCGCAAGTTCAAAAAAACTCTCCTCCATTAAATGTCATTCCCGAAAGAACAACAAGAGCGACCTTAATTTCGAAAGAAAAGAAGGATTTCTTTGGACATAACAAATCACATACAAGTATGAATTTGAATCCAAAAGGTTCAATTAAATTAACCACAAGAGAACCCATGATTAATTTAATCGAAAAATGCTCAAACATAAGTGAACTTATGAAGACTTAAAAAATACAACTAAATTAATCACAAGAGAACCCATAATTAATCTAATTGAAATACACAATCAAACTAATCACAAAAGCAATCAATTTAGTTGGTCATGCTCGACATAAGGAAACTTACGGAGCAACAACTAAATAACCAAACAAGATGATTAATTTAGTTGAAATTGCTCAACATAAAGTACCTCACGGAACAACAACATAGCTAATCAAAAATAATCAACTTGGTCGTTTAATGCTCAACATAAGACACAATACGGAGCCTCACAGTAATACATAAAATATGGATCAGGGAAGATCAATTACTGCGGAATACACAAGGATTCATTCTATTTTCCATCACCATTT
>NC_039364.1:100533283-100533650 GCF_003573695.1 Papaver somniferum | reverse complement strand
TTTTAGTTCACGCAAGGTGTTCTTGGTTAGAGACAACATTTTTTCATAGTGAGCTATATCTTCTAAAGACGAAACAATTTAATATTTTAAATTGTTTCTTTTGTTGATGAAATCTTTCACCAAACCCCTAAAGTTATCATCAAGATGATAAAAAGACAAGAGGTAGTTAGAGGAAGAACCTTTTCCACAATTCGTAGTCTTCACTTTCTTCACCCTTGAGGAGGAGATTCCTTTACAAAGATACACATTGATTCCTTGAGTAGTCCTCCGTCTTGTATGATGATTTCCATGGAGTTCTTGAGCTAAACTACACTTTCTATCCTAGTCCGAGACCTTTATCTATGTAGGCTAGAAATCAAGACTTATA
>NC_039364.1:100531519-100533273 GCF_003573695.1 Papaver somniferum | reverse complement strand
CCCCTTACATAATGATCCGAAAACCATATGTATTTGTAGTATGAACTACATATTAATTCTCCCCCTTTTTGTCAATAAAATTGGCAAAGGTACAAGAACGGGATCCTAATGAAATTTCCGAAAGAGATATTTCTTGACCAAAAGAAAGCAAAAATATCAACTTGTTTTTTAGATGCAATCATAAAACCGAAGCTAAATGCATTCATCAAGGAGTTTATAAAGATACAAGATAATCCCTATAATATTCCACACCCGCACTCCCCACAAAGATAAGGCAATTAAGCGCAAGTTCAAAAAAACTCTCCTCCATTAAATGTCATTCCCGAAAGAACAACAAGAGCGACCTTAATTTCGAAAGAAAAGAAGGATTTCTTTGGACATAACAAATCACATACAAGTATGAATTTGAATCCAAAAGGTTCAATTAAATTAACCACAAGAGAACCCATGATTAATTTAATCGAAAAATGCTCAAACATAAGTGAACTTATGAAGACTTAAAAAATACAACTAAATTAATCACAAGAGAACCCATAATTAATCTAATTGAAATACACAATCAAACTAATCACAAAAGCAATCAATTTAGTTGGTCATGCTCGACATAAGGAAACTTACGGAGCAACAACTAAATAACCAAACAAGATGATTAATTTAGTTGAAATTGCTCAACATAAAGTACCTCACGGAACAACAACATAGCTAATCAAAAATAATCAACTTGGTCGTTTAATGCTCAACATAAGACACAATACGGAGCCTCACAGTAATACATAAAATATGGATCAGGGAAGATCAATTACTGCGGAATACACAAGGATTCATTCTATTTTCCATCACCATTTTCACAATGACATACAATAGACATAAACCTTGAAAACAAAAGATTTTAACCTATCTTCCATCAAAGATTGACAATATAGGCTTAACTTTTGTATTTGTCAAAAGTCTATTCATTCTTTTATCAATACATGCATATCGACATACGAAAGACTTTACTTTTTACAAGATATGGGACGGTCAAGTTCACGGACGTAAACACACAAATACGGTAACAATATTGCAATATATAGAACCATAAAGATGAATACTGAAAAAATCATCTTCCAAACAAGTTTAGAGTTTAAACCAATAAAACTAAAAACATGAAGATGAAAACGTTGGACATAGATATGTGTAATCACAATAATGGCTATTCCAAACTCTGGTTATTCTTCTAAACAAAAACAAGAAAATAGAATTCGCATCCGAAGACTTACTAGTCGTTGTAGATCTTTCTCAGAGCCTCTACTGAGAATTCCTTCTTATTATTGAAAAACCCATTGATTATGGGATCGTTCAATTCCTCCAAATATTCAGAAATATCAGTCAACTCACTAAGTTCTCTTTTTAGTTCACGCAAGGTGTTCTTGGTTAGAGACAACATTTTTTCATAGTGAGCTATATCTTCTAAAGACGAAACAATTTAATATTTTAAATTGTTTCTTTTGTTGATGAAATCTTTCACCAAACCCCTAAAGTTATCATCAAGATGATAAAAAGACAAGAGGTAGTTAGAGGAAGAACCTTTTCCACAATTCGTAGTCTTCACTTTCTTCACCCTTGAGGAGGAGATTCCTTTACAAAGATACACATTGATTCCTTGAGTAGTCCTCCGTCTTGTATGATGATTTCCATGGAGTTCTTGAGCTAAACTACACTTTCTATCCTAGTCCGAGACCTTTATCTATGTAGGCTAGAAATCAAGACTTATA